>NC_060161.1:1375538-1376034 GCF_021292245.1 Micropterus dolomieu | reverse complement strand
CTCCTCTCCTCTCTTCACCTCCTCTATGCCAAAGACTCCTCCTCCTCCTGCTTCCCTTCTACCCCCCCCCCCTTCACCCCTCAAAAGGAGATGTATTGGAGAGGAGAGGAAATGAGGCAGTATTGAGACACGTCCCACATGAGTTCAACCCAGGATGCTGCTCCCTTCTATGGTTTTCCAGTTGGTCTGTTACACACTGCTACGTTTGAACTTTTTGCAACGTTTCCGCCACCCGTCCAGACTGAAACGGCGAATCCAAAGATCTAAAATGGAGAAATTTGAAAATCTTCTACAACTGCGGAGTAGACAGTCTGCTTCCTGTTACCACCGGCACACACGTGCCCAGTGTATGTGAACGGCCACTTGTTGTGCGTCTTCAGTCACAGTGCGTTGCAGTTAAAACGCTGACGGAGATCGTTTTCTTTTTAAAACTTTAAAACGTAGTAGTGTGGATGTTCGTTTCTCCTCCTGTCTTTCTCTGCTAGGGAAAGACGCA
>NC_060161.1:1332215-1375438 GCF_021292245.1 Micropterus dolomieu | reverse complement strand
CCTTCACCCCTCAAAAGGAGATGTATTGGAGAGGAGAGGAAATGAGGCAGTATTGAGACACGTCCCACATGAGTTCAACCCAGGATGCTGCTCCCTTCTATGGTTTTCCAGTTGGTCTGTTACACACTGCTACGTTTGAACCTTTTGCAACGTTTCCGCCACCCGTCCAGACTGAAACGGCGAATCCAAAGATCTAAAATGGAGAAATTTGTAAATCTTCTACAACTGCGGAGTAGACAGTCTGCTTCCTGTTACCACCGGCACACACGTGCCCAGTGTATGTGAACGGCCACTTGTTGTGCGTCTTCAGTCACAGTGCGTTGCAGTTAAAACGCTGACGGAGATCGTTTTCTTTTTAAAACTTTAAAACGTAGTAGTGTGGATGTTCGTTTCTCCTCCTGTCTTTCTCTGCTAGGGAAAGACGCAAGGAGGCACGGAAGGGAGCGAGCAGCTGGAATTGAACCCGTAGCACAGGGTTAAAAATGAAAAGCCATGCTGTAACCTGCTTAGCGTACTAGCTAACCAAATTACACGCTCGCACATACAAAATGCAGCATGGTACAGAGTATGCACACACACAAACACACACACTCAGACACAGTGATAACGTTTTTATCCGTAGTAGTTTAACATTCTGAATATGTATTAACTTTAAATGATCCGTTTCATGTTCTGTTGTTGTTATTTTTGTTTACATGTTTATTGTTTTGTCTGTTGCTATGATGATGAGTAGCTGCCACACTGTTTGACGGCTGCACCAGGATAGTGGACAGTGACATGACACACAGTTGGTACTAAATATGTAGGGGTGGAACGATTTGTCCAAACGGCCATTGTCAGATCTTTGAATCATTCCAGTTAAAAGAGTAGTTTGACATTTTTGGGCGAATTTGCTTATGAGTTAAATGGGGATATAAACACCACTCTCATGTCTCAGTTAAATGTGAAGCTAGCACCAGGAGGTAATTAGCTTAGCTTAGCATAAAACTGGAGGAACTGGAGGAACGGTTAACTTAGTGAAAATTCTTCTAAAACACCTCTAAAGCCAGCATTAAACTCCTCGAAACACTACAAAATAAATGTTTTATATTCCTGTTTCTACTTGTTAAAACAAACAAGAATCAAATGTGTTAATTAGTGAGCTTTTATTTTGGCATCCAGCTTTTATTGCTAAGCTAAAATAATTGACTTCTGGCTCTATAGCTTCATATTTAAGGGAGATATGTGAGAGTGGTGTCGATGTTCTCATCTCACACTCAGTAAGAAAGCAAATAAGTTCCCAAAATGACAAACTTCTCCTTTTTAAAAAGCCCAGCTGTTTTTAGTTGTGGCTCAATTTCACAAACTAGTGATATTTTTAAGTAATTCGTGCTCTACCTCCTTGGATTTTCCACACTGTGATGCACCTTTTGAAAGTAGTCTTTTAGCTCATTGTATTAAAGAAGAAGAAGCAGATTTTAAGTTGGCTTTTTACTTCCCCCCCCCACCCCCACCCCCACCCCCCTGCACTGCAAACCAACTGTACCGCAAACCAACTGTACCAAACCAATCATTTCACCCCTACAAGATATTAAGGAAGGGACAGTGAACTGTGAAATTGTAAACTCGCACTAAGAACATCTACACGGAGGCACCGGACTGAAAACATCCTGGACTCTGACTGTAGCTGTTTTTCCACCTCCAGCTGCATTACTTTCAGTTCATAACTCCAAATGATGTAGCTGCAGTCAAACATTTAGCACAGTTTGTTCCCCATTAAACGCCGTTAATCTTAAGCAGCACTGTTCCAAGTCTTTAAAACATCGTATATTGTATTTTATCCTATCATATTACTGATTTACCAGGTGTGTGTTGAGGGACAGAGACAGACTGGTAGAGAAACGTACACACAGACAGCATAACCTCACTTTTTTAATAATATATATATATATTACCAGAGACTGTGGTTTCCATGTCCGACAGCAACAGGACCGCCCATCTATTTGTTCGCATAGCAACAGACTAGTATTCGCCATATCAGATTTTTATTTTATTTTTTTGTTGTTGTTTATCCAGATAACAGTATTGTGATTTTATTGTTTACCCTCAGAAACACAAACAATGGATGAAAAGAGTAATGAACAACTACACAACGTTTTATACAACAAGCAATAGAGATGTTGTTGTTGTTGTTATTATTATTAACCTGCTTGGATCCCATTGGCTCTTCAGTGTGTCAGTATTTCAGGTGAAGGGTCTCTGATTGGGTGATGAGTCAAATACCATCGGTTCTTAAACAAACTGGGTCCATTGGTTTGTTTTGGGAAATCTGAGCAGATTTTTGTTTTAACAGATCCTGGTTTTCAGGGTCAGGGAGTACGTTTTTTTTTTTTTAGTCAATTTGGTAACCGATGGTCGAGTCATCTCACAGTCAGAGTAAGTATTGTAGGTTAGAACAAAGACCCACCTGGACCAGAGCCGTGCGCCACACCAGCTGGGTTTGATATCACACTTCCTAATATTGTATCTCTGCCTGTTACTATCTTGCCTAACGCTCCTTATCAGCAGCCCTGTTAGCATTAACTTTAAATCATTTGCAGATGGGAGCAGCACATACTCTGCATTTATAGAATGAATTTATGGTGCAGCCCAAGCTACTAACTTTTATGTCTTTTACCATTTTTTACATACGCTGCTCCGAAGCACGGCTCTGGTCTAGTGTGGTTTGTTTAAAAAATAAAAATAAAAATCTCTGTATGATCTATACTCAATCTAATAAATGGTAATGGTTGGTGCTTCATATGGATATAAATAGCAACTGATGGATTAACAGCCAGGCCAAATGTAACCACACTTGGTGTCAGTGTGCGCATAAATGAGTGTGAGTGAGTGAGTGAAAATGAAGCATGAATGAGCAATTTTATGGACGTCAATGGTCAGATGGAAACACAAAGGAACTAAAAGGATACTTGAATGAGTGAATGAAATGTACAGAATGTTAGCATAGCGTTGATAGTAACAATGTCCTGAGGTTTTATTGGTGGAGATTTTGATGAAGCGGTGAATCTGACTGGTCCTGATGATTAAACGCTCTGAGACAGACTTGCAGTCGACTGGCCTCATTACTCTCTCTCTCTCTCTCACACACACACACACACACACACACACACACACACACACACACACACACACACACACACACACACACACACACACACACACACACACACACACACACACACACACACACACTTGTAATTCAAGAAATCTGCCTTAAAGCTAAGGAAGTGTCCTTTTTTATTTTCAGGATAAAACATTGAATTTTACAGTTAAACAAATACTTTTCCCTAAATAACTTTTAAAATACAAGTAAGTTTTTTTTAATAGTGAATGATATCACTTAAAGCCACATTTATTAAATATATATAATAACATTGAATCAAATGAATAAAAGTTATCACCAACTTGTTCAGCTAAAAAAAAATCATTTAATAAGGCAATAATAATTCTATCTGTAGTTTGTCTGTTTCCGAGTGGCCAAAAAGAGATTAATGCAGCTTTAATTTGCACAACCAAATCTTTGTTGAATACCACTGTTGTCCAGAAGGACTTATAACTGCAGCAGAACCTTATCACATCTCAGTTTAATGTTGCTGGAGAGAAATTAAATGAATCCACGGCAGCAACATTTTAAAAAGCCTTAAAAAATATTTTTCTTCCTCAATTTGCAGTCAGCTTGAAACTATTTTAGGTAACAAAAGTCATAAATATCTTTAGAATTACTTTGACATTCAGAAAACTAAACCACACTGTTGCACGTCAACATGCAGACAGTTTCTGCTCTCTACAGTCAAAGCAGAAGACGTATTAGGAAGCGTCCTCGTTTAGGTAAAAACCTAACAAGAACCGCAATACCTAAATGAACAGAGCCGCTGTCATATTAACTTTTAGTAGACTTTCCCCTTTTTATCTCTGAGCACTTACACAAATGTAAACTCATTAAATATAAAACAACACAATGACTCAACACTTCTCCAGAGTGTACCACTGTCAGTCCCACTGCCTGTTTGTTGATCTCAGGTATGTATTTTGTTTGTAATGTGTTAATGCAGGTATAATGGGATCTTTTTTTTCAAGATGTTTGATTGACAGCTTGTATGTGTGATTTTTTTTGTATTTCAGGGTGCGCCGACCTCCACCTGCTGGACATGCTGAGTCCCATGGAGAGGAAGAGGCAGGGATACATCCACGAGCTGATCGTCACTGAGGAGAACTACGTCAACGATCTGCAGCTCGTCACAGAGGTCAGCAGTGTTTATAATATGTAGATAGATTACGTATCACTGAGACGAAATGTAATTTACTTTGAATATCTGTCGATTGTAATTACGTTTTTTGTGCATCTCAGATGTTTCTGTAACAGTAGAATCTGGCTTTCCTATGATGCACATCATCAAGATTTTTATTTCAGAAGCTTTTCCACTATGACAGTATTAAAATGAGCAATACATAATTTTTATTTTGTGACTGTTAACCGCTTCATCAGCATGAAATATTTTAACTATTTTTGACTTTATTTGGTTTGAAGTACTGATTTCATATATGACTTAAACACAAACAACAGTATTACTAACACAAACTTTGTCAACAACCAACAAATAGTTACTGAAAAAGCTGTTTTATTCATGGGTTCTCTTCTCCATTTTTTTTTTTTTGTTTTTTACAAAGGAAACACGTGCTTTATGTGAGCTGTTCACAGGATATCAGGGAATTCAGGCTCATATTTGTAGCTGCCAGTGTGCGAAGTGAGAGGGCAGCTTTAGCTTTTTAGCAAGAATTATGGTGTCCTAGTTCCTGAGTTGTAAAGTCTTTCTTCCGACTTGTGTTCATGTCCCTGTTAAAGGAGACCTATTAAGCTGCTTTTCCAGTCCTATATTGTAGTTCTGTGACTCCTGTATAGTAGCTTTGCATGATTCAAAGCTCAAAAACATAACTCTATCTTATACTGACTCTTCATGTAGGCCTTCATTTCAGCCTCTGTCTGAAACAAGCTGTAGATGCTCCTGTCTCTTTAATCCCCCCCTCCCAAAAAAGCCCACTGTCTTCTGATTGGCCAAGCCCTGAAGCATGTTACCAGGCTGTACAGACAGACTGAGCGTTGCTGTGTGGTGCAAATGACCATTTATGGAATACCGGCTTCGTCTGGCTCCGTAAAACAGAGCGTTCACAACAGGAGGAAATCTGAGGTTTTTGCTCACAGTGATTTCTTTTAAATACTTTACCCTCATTATTTTAAGCTTTGGCCACATTTAACATGAACATCCAACATTGTAACATTGTAGATAAGTCATAAAATATGGAAAAGCATAATAGGTCTCCGTTAAGACGAAATGTAGAAACATGGATACTACTACAAAGTAGTAAAAGTGTATCGTTATCCAAGTATGCTGAAGCAGTTCAAAACTTTCTATTACTTTTGTCCCAGAGTTGTTACTGTACCAGTGCATTACCTGAAAATTAAAAAATATTGCTTGTTCTGCAAATACTGCTAATAAATTAACTTTTCTAATCAATCTAAGTCACTCTGTATGGACAGCAAACTAAGCGTTATAACCTAATATCATATTACAAATGACATATTAGCAAAAACGACAACTAACCATTAATTAAAAGTGTCTTACCATATGTTGTCCATAATGTTTCTAAATGTATGACGTCAACAACTCGGCAGCTCACGTACCAAAATTTTCTTAGACTTTCTGAGTTGTTCCAACTTCACGGGGCGTTCACGTTAACTTTCCCAGTTGGGAAATACATTTTCCGATTATTCCGACACCGCATGAATGCACCTTTATACATTTACATTCAAACACATCCTCCCACAAGAATTTCCCACTGAGATGTGAAGTAGCAAACTGATTTTCAAGTTACATAGTAGTAATACCTGTGTTTTGATTAGTATTGGTAAAATATGTTGTAATTTCTCCGCTTGTGTTTAGATCTTTCACAAGCCTCTCCTGGAGTGCGAGTTGCTGACGGAGAAGGAAGTGGCCATGATCTTTGTCAACTGGAAGGAGCTTATCATGTGCAACATCAAGCTGCTCAAGTAAAGAGAAATACATTCACACATACTCGTGCACACACAGGCAAACAGTCGATTTTGTCTGAAGTAACATGAAGAGATCTGATACGCATCGCAAACCACAAGTCAAAGCGTCAGCGGCTTCATTTGAATTTTAGTCATTGATATTTGGCACTGACATATTTGGCATCTTTGGAAACCATGGATGTTTTCTGAAATCCATTTTATATGTATATATATATATATATATATATATATACCCCCCGCAGGGCTCTGAGAGTGAGGAAGAAGATGTCAGGTGATCGGATGCCTGTGAAGATGATTGGTGACATCCTGACCAACCAGCTGCCTCACATGCAGCCATACATCAGGTTCTGTCTGTCATCTCTTAACCCCATCTTTAATCAATCAGGAAGTCAGATGATTTCTGTCTGCAAACAGCCTGAGTTTAATGTGCATCTTGTCTAATCCTGTGGTCAATTCTGCGCTCAGGTTCTGTTCGTGTCAGCTGAACGGAGCCACTCTGATTCAGCAGAAGACGGACGACAACCCTGAGATCAAAGACTTCTTGAAGGTACGAAACACTCTGTATGTGTAAGGAGAGCGAGAAACAGAAGTTTATATTTAGTTTATAAGAAGACAGTGTAGAGGATAAGCCCCAGCTTTAAGCCCCTGATGTGTTGTGGAATTAACAAACTTTTACCTAATTTGATCTATGAAAGTGCCGTTAAAGCCATTGGTTTCATTTGTTTCACACACTGTGTGTGTGTGTGTGGCTGTGTAGTGGTGTGGTAGGTGTTTGTGGTAAGTGTGTGTGTGTGTGTGTGTGTGTGTGTGTGTGTGTGTGTGTGTGCGTGGTCAAAAACTGTCTGTTCTTCCGGGTAGCATCTGAGGAACCAAAGGTTGGTTCCTATTTATGCAGAGAGCGTGAATTTGCTCTTACAGACAGATTTCACAGCAATTTCATTATAAAAACTCAGGTTAATCTTTAAAAGCAACATATTATAAGTCCCTTCTTAAAACATACTTTTATAGGAGAGCCTTTCCCGATCTTATTTGACTTTATATATATTTTATATTTACTTCTAACGTGTCTTTTAGTCTCTGAAGTGTTTTCTTGCTTTTATTGTGTATTTGATTTTATGTATTTTATTGCCTTTGCACTTGTTAAAGCACTTTGTAACTTGTTTTTGAAAAGTGCTCTATTAATAACGATTATTATTACTGAACACTGAACTCACCCTGCCTGTATCTGGTATCAGGCCTTTAAATCCTTTCACACAAAACATTTGCTCAGCAATGAATGAATGAAGGAAATGGGTTACTATCAAATTGTTTATTTAAACCAGTATGAATATTACTTAATTACTTACTTATAAATACCTGTAGCCTACCTTAGAAAGGATGAAAGCTGAAGGTTTCTGCAGTTATTTCAACTTGGATTCATTTTTATGAAAAAACGTTTTGATTCTTTTCATCGGTGGACCTTTACGCACTAAAGGGATATAAATAATCAAGGAATGGAAACATATTCTTGCTTTGAATGCATCAAAGGCAGGAAGTCACTACTTCTTTTTTGTCTCTCTTGTTTGCCAAATCATGGTGGTAAATCTGGTGGTTTTATAAATCCAAAGAACTTCTATAAAAAACAGACCAGGCTTCTGGTTGAGACCTGTGTTTATTTGTCAAAACGTGTAGCCACACCAGTAAAAGGGACATGCGTCTAATTGGGACTAGGCTTTTAACTGAAGTTTTACAGTAATGTGATTTTAACAGATAAACAAACTGCAGCTTTGTAGCACATTAGCAGTAACCCTAGTTCTCATTTTAACCACCAGTAAATATTGTAAAAAGCCCTGATTGGACATTTTTTTCTAATACTGTCTCTGTCTTTCTGTCTCTCTGGATCAGAGGTTAGCCATGGATCCCAGGTGTAAGGGAATGCCTCTGTCCAGCTTCCTGCTCAAACCTATGCAGAGAGTTACTCGCTACCCGCTCATCATCAAGAACGTGCGTACGACACACAAACACATCTCACCCACTCGCATTTTAAAAGGGTGTATGAAGACTTTCGCGTCAACATTCAAGCCACCAGTGCACTTTGGATTCCTCCTCTTCTCATTTTTCCTGTCTGTCGTTACTGATTTGTAGATCATAGAAAATACTCCAGAGTCACATCCAGACCACAGCCATCTGAAAGCTGCTCTGGAGAAAGCAGAGGAGCTGTGCTCTCAGGTAAACACACACACAGAGGTGGAAAGAGTACTAAAATATTGTACTTTAGAAAAAATACCGTTGCAATGATGATTTTTTACTTAAGTACAAGTAAAGTTACTGGTATAAAAATCTACTCAAGTAAAAGTAGCTCATTTAAAATTTACTCAGAGTAAATGTTACTTATTTTCTTTTTTAACCTCCTAAAATAATATTTATAGGCCTGCTCATTATAATTATTTAATTAAATCTGTTTTGCGGAATTTAAACTCATATATTGTTCATCATCTTTGTTTGCTTATATAACATCTTGTTCTTTGTACGACTGAAATGAGAAATATCTTTATATCTGCTTCTTCTCTTTTTTTTTTTTTCCTGATTTGTATAAATTCTATCCAATGTGATTCTGCTTATTTTGCCTGGTTGTAAGAGGTGACGTCTAAGCTTTAAGCTTCCTGCCTCTCCTGCACCAGCTCTTGTTTACTTTCATTACATCCGACTATATGTAGGCAAAAGTCTGTTTGTATATATGTGAATGTAGCATATGTTTTATAATGATGGTATATTTTCGGTGTGTTTGTTTTTTTAGGTGAATGAGGGCGTCAGGGAGAAGGAGAACTCTGATCGTCTGGAGTGGATTCAGGCTCACGTCCAGTGCGAAGGCCTGTCTGAGGTAACTGCAACACACACACACACACACACACACACACACGAAGCTACACAAACATAGATATATTAACCACCATGTGTCTGGTTGTCCATACTGTTTAATAATAAACACATGCAGGGTGACTAACTGATCGCTTTAAGTCAGATCACCAACGTACATCCTGTTGATCTCATCCGAGCAACTTCAACATAATAAGATAAGCTTAATTTATACATGTATAATTTAAGTATATATGTTCTTATACATGCCCTTAACGCCTGGGTAAATAGAACAGCAGCGTCAAAATAACAAGAACAGAGGCAATTATTAAAACTTGCATTTTAGTAATTTAAACGTGTTAATCAGACAAAATTATCCATCTAAATATGTCACTTTGGATTCTGGGCATTAATTGATATGTTTTATAGAATAAACTGTTACTTTGTCAGTAGAAAAAAGAAACACATTTCCTTCTTTATCCTTCAGCAACTGGTGTTTAACTCCGTCACCAACTGTCTGGGTCCCAGGAAGTTCCTCCACAGCGGGAAACTGTTTAAAGCCAAGAGCAGCAAAGAGCTCTACGGCTTCCTGTTCAATGACTTCCTGCTGCTGACGCAGGTGAGTCTGGCGTTTCTCTGGCTACGTCTACGTGACTGTGTGTGTTTCTTCTGCACAACCACAAAGTTAAGTTATTTCTTGTTTCTAAATCTTTCTCATTGTCCCTCTCACAGGTGACCAAACCTCTGGGCTCGTCAGGCTCGGACAAAGTCTTCTCCTCGAAAACACACCTGCAGTACCGCATGTACAAGACGGTAGGACGACACACACACTGATACACAGACGCGCATTCAAACAGGTGCTTAAAGAGTAACTTCTGTATCTTGAAACCTGGGCTCTATTTTCACAAATGAAAATGAAAATAGCACTCTTATAAGTAATTGCATAAAAGATTATAAGTATAAGAATAAAACAATTTTCTCGCTCCGAAATCTCGTGAGAGGTGAATTGTTGCAGGTAGATGACGGTGGAAACTTTAGTCACAGTGGGAGAGAGGAGTTTGTTGTGTTGGAGTACCATTAGGAAATAAAGTCTTACCAGCAGCTCCTCTTTACGTACACAACAAACTCCTCGCACTCGTTTCCACCAGGGTTTCCTGCAACAACTCACAAAGAAGCAGTTTTTGTGGACGTAATTTTGACAGACACAATTGCTGCAAAGGAATAAGTTGCAGCCCCTGTAACCGGTTTGCGGCTGCCAGCTGAAGACATCTACTGCGTATTCTCAATTTTGTTCATTTTGAGAACTTACACAAGCTTAAAACGTTATTTGAAATTTATTAAAAGGAAGACGCTGCATTTCAGAATCCGCTTTATTGGCCAAGTATTTAAACACAAACGAGGAATTTGAGTTTTTTGTGGTTGCTCTTAATGTTACGCACAGAACAATTTACATAAAGATGGATAGAAACAGACATACAGCTAAATACAAGGACAGCAAATGCTGAAAACATCTTACATATGTGTTTTGGAAGACTGCAGATATTGCAGCTTGGTGAGGCGATGCATTTCAATTGAAACTTACTTTGAACGGACCTACAGTAAAAGTATCTGTACCCCCTACATGACTCACACTAACTCATAATAACTGAGCTCTCTTGTCTCTTTCAGCCAATCTTCTTAAATGAAGTGTTAGTGAAGCTGCCGACGGACCCGTCAGGAGATGAGCCTCTGTTCCACATCTCTCACATAGACCGAGTTTACACACTCCGAGCAGAAAGTATCAATGAAAGGTAATACGGACACACGGATAAGACACATGAGACTAAACCAGACACACAGATTTTAATACAACTCTTTGTTTTTCCGACCTGTCTTTTCTCAATTATGGCTATTTGTGATGGATTGTTGCTCTAAAAAGCATGTGTTTGTGTGTTTATGCAGGACGGCGTGGGTTCAGAAAATTAAGGCAGCTTCAGAACTTTTCATTGAGACAGAGAAGAAGAAGAGAGAGAAGGCGTATCTAGGTATCTCTCCCTCTCTTTCCTCCATCCTGAATGTTTTGTTAAAGGCAACTGAATAAATGTTTAAATAGTCAAACAGATTTTCCACGATGAAACTTTATGATGACTTATGATAAATAATAAAACTAATTTCCCTGTAAATCTTTGTCTCAGTGCGTTCTCAGAGGGCCACAGGTATTGGTCGACTGATGGTCAACATTGTGGAGGGAATCGAGCTCAAACCCTGTCGCTCCCACGGTACGTACACACTCCTCTTACTGAAATGTGAAAAAGAGATAAAGTCGACACAAAGTGCACCTAAAGTACAAAGCTTCAGACGCTCATTCTGCTCAAAGCTAAAGTAACAGTCAGCTAGTGATTCAGCTGCAGTCTTTAAATAGACAGTGTTTGTATGTGGTAGAATATTCTCATCCTCAGTAGATAAATGTCTGTCTGTATTTCCAGGAAAAAGTAACCCATACTGTGAGGTAACCATGGGTTCGCAGTGCCATATCACAAAAACATTACAGGTATGACTATGGTTTTGATTAGTTTAACATGCATGTGTGAGAGTTTTCCTTCCTTCACTTACTCTGTGATCCTCCTTTAGAGACTAAAAAGAGAAATAATGGTAGATGGGGATTCTGCTGTGACCAATAACAGTAACCCAAGTTTGATAGGCAGTTACATGCAAATCAAGGGGAAGTCTAAAGGCCAATGTATGCTCCTGCATCAAATCCACGGCGTGACGAGAACCTCTTTCCAAAAATGTAACTATAAATCGCGGACCGCAAGAGCTGCGATTGGTCGGCTTGGTAGCATCGCATTTCCTCCTACGCAACCGGTGCAAGGGTCGTACATGCCATCTCCTCGGACGCCTTCTCTCATTTCTGCGTTTTAGTAATTTCAGTAAAATAACTGCTGTTCAACATCGATCAGCTACAACTCCCAACATGAGCCGCTCAGTTCCAGCCCCTTTTGTCACAAACACGACGCAGAAGAATAAATTGGCCTTTGGTCATTAAGAACAACCTATTTTGTAGTTGAAAAGGGCTGTAGGTCTAATTTCATAATTAAAACCATAAAAATACATACTGATTGACTGTCCAATTCAGCTTTGAACAGACTCCAACATTGTTTTTATTCTTCTGTACTGGTCCGAGTCTGCTGAACAAATGATCCATCTATTGGCTGTTTTATTATGCAGTAAGAATAAAGATCTAAAGTATAATCTCACTCTCACAAAATGTGTAACTTGTAAATTCTCTCTTTGTAGGACACATTGAATCCAAAGTGGAACTCGAATTGTCAGTTTTTTATAAAGGACCTGGAACAGGACGTCCTCTGTGTCACTGTGTTTGAACGAGACCAGTTCTCGCCTGACGGTCAGTAATAACAACACAGTGGTTTAAAAGATTTCCCTTCAGGTTTCCTGTTCTACAGTCGGGATAAATGGCTTTATTGTACATTTCTCTCTCTTTGACTTTCTCCCCCCAGACTTCCTGGGCAGGACAGAGATCCGGTTGGCTGAGATAAAGAAGGACCAGGGCTCTAAAGGACCAATCACGAAGCGGTTGCTGCTCCACGAAGTTCCCACAGGAGAGATTGTGGTCAGGTTGGACCTCCAGCTGTTTGAAGAACCCTAAAACCTGGACAGGGTCCTACTGGACTGGATTGGACCAAAAAGGAACTAAGAGATACGATGCGGATCCGACAGTTGGGCCGGATTAGACAGGACTGGAAGATTCGACTGATCTGGTTCGGTTTCTTATTCTTTACAGGCTGTTTACGTTTAAGGTGTTCAGTACATTCAGCGGAGGGAAAGTATCTGTTTACTTGCTTGTTAAAATAAAAGAGAAAATAATAATATTTAGTAAATTAGGAACAGCAATGCTGGATTGCCCGGGCCGATTAAACTAGCCGCACCTAAATCTGGAGTGCACACGTATTCAAGCCTTTATGGTAAATCCACTGAAAGGTCCCAGAGCGTGCTGACAGGCAGGTTATAGACTCACTTTGTCTCTTTACAAAGACGAGTGTTGCAGTATGAGAGTCCTGCCTGAGGAGAGGCTGGGAAGTCCTCATGTTACGCCGGACGAGAACCACATACAACATTATTTATCAAACTGGCTCGGACTTGATGAATTTAGCACGAGGAGGAAACACATGTGACAACGTCCGGTTTTCAAAATAAGGTGTCTATACAGGATGATGAATAAGATTAATTGGATTATATTCACAGAAAGTATAAAATTTATTACATGTGTCCATTAAAAGTAAATGGACACATGTAATTTACTTTACTGGACCCTCTCGGGCCTCGGACCCCCCCCTCCCACCACCACCATAGTCTTTCCAAATCCTGTGGGAAACGCTGAGTAAAAAACACATTTTGACTATTTAATTTATGCAAAAAAAAAAGCAAAATAAATGGAAAAAATATAATGGAAAAAATCTGCAATCTTTTCATTACATCTGGTTTCGGCTTCGGCCAAGAAGTTTCGGTGCATCCCTGGTTTTTATATAAGCTCCGTAGGTTATGTAAGTTCCGTAAGTAACATTACTTAGTAAGTAACCCAAACCATGATCTTTACTTAAACCTAACCAAACTGCCACACTTCACAATGTTTAAAAGTACTTTTATTTTGAAAGTTTTAACAGGACGTTGCATATGTATTGTTGCTAACTTGACCGAACAGAGCCCTGAACATCCCCAGGGTGTTAAAAAGCAACGCAAAGGCGTCATGACCAAGCGTCCATATGACAGATAATCTGGGCTGGTTGGTTTCCGGGGCCCGAAAGCAAAGGGCCCCCCCTAAACAGTTTAATCCAGCCTTAAGAAGGGAACAGTATACAAATAAATTAGTAAAAACATTGCTAACTAGCCTTGATGCTACGTTCGATTATTTAAGTGGTGTCTCATTGTGGACATCTTACTTAGGAATTATACAACATCGACATGCTCATTTATCATTTAAAACAGCCCTGCAGTCTGAACGCAGACAGCAGGGGGCGATGTGAGGAGTTTTCCAGTTTTAACCGGTCAGCACAAAGTAAAACGCTTTGAGCATTTTAGTTGGTTTGCACCAGTAAACAGCAGTTCCACATAAACGGTAAATAAACGGATTATTTCAGCTTCAGACTACATATCAGATTTCTGAGATTAAAATTCAGCCTAAAACCGGATGTGTGCAGGTTAGCATAAATCACTGAATGTCTTAAGCTCTTCAAATGTATATCCACGGCCAAAAATGTTTTACATACGTCTTTTACGTCTTAAATGTTGTGTTACAGGCCTTAAAAATGCAAATTTGTACTGCGACGATTTTAAAGATGAAGACACCTTTTTTAACAAGCAGCTCCTAAAGGTGCACTTCTTATAGCTAACAGGTAAAACATGAATTATGTTGCACTATCAGCCTGTTTCTGTTCCAGTCCAGTCTACTCCTGTCCTCCTTCAGTCTGGTCCAGCATCACTATTTAGTCTGATATGGTTCACTTTAATCCAGTCCAGTCCTCTTGGAGATAAGCCCGGTCCTTATTGTTTTCTCTTCCTCTGCTTCATCAGACAGTCTCACCGACACTTCAGTGACAATCCCAGCCCTCCTTCTTAGTCCCAAAAAACCTGTGTGTGCGTGTGTGTGCGTGTATGTGTGTGTGTGTGTGTGTGTGTGTGTCGAGATGGGCAGGCTGATTAAAGGTACGGTTCAGTGTACATTTTTATTTGTATTTTTTTATGTCAGGTCTTACCTCTCTCTCTCTCTCTCTCTTTCTCTCTTTCTCTCTCTCTCTCTTTCTCTCTCTCTTTCTCTCTCTCTCTCTTTCTCTCTCTCTCTCTCTCTCTCTCTCTCTCTCTCTCTCTCTCTCTCTCTCTCTCTCTCTCTCTCTCCAGAGTCTCTTCAGGCTTTCAGATTTTTAAGGTACAGCATGTAAAGGGACCTTGCCGTTTTGAATTTCCTGACCTTCACTGAACACTTGCCACATTATCTCAGAAAGTGCTAAATATGTACAGGTGTAATGAGAAATGCTAACGATGCTAATGAGCTGAAAATACAGAATGATTTTACCCCACTATATGGCAAGTGTCCAGTGTAAATAAACATTTCAAGACTTCATAATAATGTATCAATCATAATAATGCTGATAATAATATGGCTGGGCACCCAGGACTGTCATAGTGTGACAGCTAATTTAAATTAAGGGTACTGTAAAGAAGAATGTCTTAATTTGTCTTTTTATTTTGTGTATTATGTTGGACGCTAACGGGGGGGGGGGTCATAGTTCTATGCGATTTATGTCACACATCTAACCTCTGTTGTTATGTTGCTGCTGTGTGGAGCTGTCACAGTGGCAGTCACTATGCAGGGGATGACAAACCCTGAAAAAAATCAGGGGGCCCAGAGCTGGAAAAGGGGCCCCTTTGAACTTGCTTGGCTACTGCAGACGTGTAATATAGACGTGTTTTATAGGTACAGACTTTTAGATCATTTCCACACTCTCTGACCCTGAGGAAGCTCAGTGTAGAAACAAATGTTACTGTGCGTCAGCACTCCCAGCACTTTTAAAACACACACTGTCGCACATAGTGGCCATTTTGAATAGGAAAGTTAAAGGAAACAAACTTTTAAAGTGTAAGACTGGTGTTATTCTTTATTTTTATCACTCTTAACAAATCCCACGAAAGACCAAAACAAACAACTTGTTAGTCAACAAAAAAATGGCTCACGGATATATAGTTTTTCTTGTACTGTAGTTTTAAGCAAACATTACTCGAACAGGAGGAAATGGTACATTTGTTTGGGACTAAGTTCAGCTGTGGATGAATCCACATGTGGTGCTCTAGTGAGTATTTGGGGCAGCAGGACGGTGTGTGTGGGAACTACAGTGTGTGTTCATGGTGAACATGTCACCCAGTGCAACAGTGAGGCTCACTGATGTGTTTTAATAGTTTTTGGACGACAGTGGAGCTTTATGGCTCAGAGGCTTTAAACAGATCAACTCATTGTCGTTTTGGGTGTTTTTGTGGGATTTGATGACATGAAATGATATGAAAATATAGAATATAATCAGCCCTGTCCTTTAAAGCTATCATATTGTCATATAGACTGTATTTTGGGAACATCAGCTATAATAGCTGCTTAAAATTAGCGCGGACATTGGCTAGCTAGTTAGCTATAACCTGCTATAAGCTGAACTGCAGCAGCTTTAAAGTGGTCAGCTTATTGTCACAAATTTAACGACCTAGTTTTGAAGCATATCAGTCACTTCATTTCCTTTTTCGGAAAAACACAAACACAGGAGTTACTTTGAAAGCAGCGTTGACCTTCTTTCCGAGCCTGAGCATTCAAAATGGCCGCTGCATTAGCCAGTCGGACAGTTAGCGTTGCGAGTTCGTCCGCTCAGTCGAGTTGTAGATATGTTAGTTAGCTAGCCACTGGGCCAGTTAGTAAATGTATTGAGTAATTTTAATTGAATGCCACGGTTACTGAATTACCACTGAGACGACCAATACTTACCTTAGTGACCAGCCACTGTCCAATCAGAAGTCGCTCAGCCAGCTGCAGCAGCTTGACTGTGGAGGAAGGTGTGAACGAATGTCTGTGTCTCCACAGACGGAAGCTGATAATGATGATAATGAATGATGATCAATATGTCTTACATCCCTGTACTGCCCCCCCACCGCCCTGCACACTGTCCTGAAACTAATCTAATCCAGTTTGAACCCGTTCTTACTGTCGACCTTCCAGGTTGTGTATAATACTACTGCTATCTGAGAGTTAATATATGAGCGCTACGGGGCGATAGAGGCAGCCTGCTGTTAATTATCACTGTAGAAGAAGATGTACGTTGTTGTCTTTCAATGTTCAGAATAAACTTCAGTTGGACCAAGACTGTCTGTCGGTGGTTTCTGACTACATTTCCTCGTGTACTGTACTTCAGTACAAACTGGAGGTACTTTTTATTTAAGCATTTTTTCTTCTCATGCCACTTTATACTTCTACTCTACTACAGCAACTTTACAACATTTTTTTCACTTTAATTTAAATGTAAAAGTGCTATTAATCGATTGATTAAGTGATCTACAGGTAATAAACTGGCACCTGTTGGGTCAGTTTTTATGTAAAAGTATTTAAGGGTTCCAGCTTCTTGCTGCTTTTCATTTGAATTATTTAAATAAATTTTTAGTAATATTGAGGTTTTCACTGTTGGTTGGACAAGCGAGCATTGTGACGTTGTCATTTTGGGTAAATGTGACATAGTTTTTAAAATCAACCAATAAATGGAGAAAATAATCAGCAGATTAATCCAGGAAAGAAAATAATTATTAGTTGCACTCTGATACAAAATAGTTAAAAATGAGCAACTACAACAGCAAAATCCTGCTGTTACATTAATGCATGAGAAATCTTACAACATTCAAATACAACATTAAAACATTAAATATAAGAAATCTAATAATATATAAGTACAACTGTCACAGGGGGCATTTTTCTGATTATACTTACCCTTACCCGTACCCTTAAAAGTGTGGTATTAATACTTTTTTTAGGTAAAGGATCTGAATACCTCCCCCAGTACTGACTTGCTCACACACAAATACAAGTTTACATCCGTGGTGCTTCACCTGGCGGGTAGGAGGAGTTTGCATTTATTTTTTCTGAAGGTAAAATCAAACAAAGGATCCAAATAACAAAAATTATATTGTGCAGGTATTTTACTTTTTTATCGCCTCTACTTAAATAATATAAACCAGTATTCTCAGTGTCAAAGATATATGTAAATGATCTGTAATTCAACATGTTCGGAAGATTTCAAAGAAGATGAGTTGTCACAAGACGATCCAAGGAATAAGAGCAAAAAAACAAAATGGAGTGTTATTGTTTACTTTGTTTTCTCTGATTGCTGTTTTCTTGGGGGAGATCCTGGACACTTACCTTTTCAAATGTGTTAAAATCGTTCAAATTCAACAGTTTGAGAAGGAAAAAAATCCTTCTCTCACAAAGTCTTGTCCACAAGCCGAAAAAAGGTTTGGAACCGCTGGGTCACATGATAAAAAAATAATGTTCAGACTTTATAATGTGTTTTATGCTTTTGCTTTACTTGATGAAGAATATTTGTAGTGATTGAGTTTGCATTTAGTTTTGTATAGTATTAAGTATATACAATTTATAATATATATATTTATACAATTTATAATAAAATATACAGGTACAGTAAATGACCTATAGTTTAACATGTTCTGGGAGATTTCAAGGAAGATGTGATTCTTACTGAGTCATTGCAGCAAATTGTTTCTGGCCTCTAATCATTTTTACATCCAGTATTCAGCTTTTCTGCAGCAGCTCTGCTTGTTCTGTTTTTTTGTCAATTTGAATATTTCATGTGAATCTATTACAGACATGGACCAGCCAGGCTCAAATGTGAGTGACATGGCAGGTGAACCATGTAGACCACATGGCTAAAAAGAGACTAATGGAGGCTGCATTGAGCCATACAGCTTGGGTCAGTTGTCTTTACGTGAACCAGTTCAAAACAGACAAATTTAGCCACGATGCCGCCGGATGTTGGTCAACGATTCCGTCAAATTAAAAGCGTCTCGACTGGAGGTACTTCCATTTTATGCTACTTCATAATTTATGCAACTGCATTTTAGAGATAAATATTGTACTTTTCACTTCACTACATTTATTTAAAATAACAATGAAAATTGAACCTTTTAAATACAAAACCTATGATCAATTTAAGAAATATTATCCATTGTAACAGGTTAAACTACCAAAATTACATGAGTTAGTAAAATTATCTCCATGTTAACCAACAACAACACTAAGGTACTGCGTCTATATTATTAATAATGATCCAATAATATAACTGTTTACACTGACAGTAAGTACATTTTGTTGCTAATACTCTTTGTAGTGAGAAATTTTCAACTTTTACTTGTAATGGAGTAATTTTGTACTGTGGTGATTAGAATACTTTTTCCACCACTGCTGATACATTATTTAACTGAGGTGCAATTATAAAGATTTTTTTTTAATCATGATTAGCTGATATTTATATACCATTGTATCGGGGAATCCTTTTAATAGCTTTATCCCTCTACTTGTTGCTTATGGTGGGAATTGTTGGGTGTCTTTAAATAATATTACAAAGAGTTCAGTCTACACCTGCTCTAAATACATATAGTCCAGTAAAATGTACACTATTTAGTTCTGAATTGTATGGAGTAGTAGTGGATATACTCAAGTAAAGTACAAGTACCTCGAAATTGCAGTATTAAGACAAGACTTGACATTAAGATTTGTTTTCACTTTGTTACCATTCACAGAAATGTATGTTTACAGAAATCAAATCAAATTCAGGACGTCGTTTTATTTTGATAATGCTGGCCGGAAGTCCTTCTGTTCAGTCTTGACACACCGTGTTTACAGTCTATGGTTTAGAGGCTTTAAATAAGGAGGTTTATGTAACTGTAATGCCATCAAAACACAGGATAGCTCTATTAAGACTCGATCAGACTCGATTCCTCCTCAGCCAGAGAGATAAGTTGCAAACTATATTTCCTCCCAGCTTCTGACAAATACCTTTATTTATTAAACAATCATGGCTGCAGCTGCATTGTTCAGAAGAGGAACAGGATTGTGTGTAAGAGTAAGTACTTTTCTTGTTTGTCTGTGTGTTTGGACTTTTATTTAGACCCCATGCATTATTTAAAGTTGTGGAAAGTACATTTAGCGTCTACTGTAAGTAAGAGTTACTGTATTTAAGTACAATTTTGAGTTACTTGTATTTTAGCCTACTCCTGCTCTCACTATGTTTCAGAGGGAATGATGTACTTTTTACTCTAGTACATTTATTTGACAGCTTCAATCACTAGTAACTTTACAGATTCAAATTATTAATACAAAATATTATAAACAAATAAAGTAATTTTAGAAATAGCCCCACACCAGCTGCAGTAGCCTAATACAGTGATACCTACATTAATCTACAATAATCCAATAATACATTATACAGTACTAGTTTTGAAGGCAGAAGGTGGTCTCACCAAATATTGATTTGATGTATAGATTTTTCTTCTAATTCTCTCACTTTATATTTATCAATTAACAAAAGTTAATCTATTAACATGTTTTGAATACATTCTTACTTTACAGTTGTTGTTTTTTACACACCTACCTAAAACCTTTGCACAGTACTGCACATTACTCTGAAAGTGGCCATTCTGCATAAGGAATACTTTTACTTTTGGTAGTTTAAGTATATGTTGATGCTAATACTTCTGTATTTATACAATATGTTATTGGTACTTTCATTTAAAGGATCATTTCTGTATTTTTAAACCCTATTTTCACATATTTTGTGGTCGAAATGACTATTAGGTACAAATTGTTTGGGTATCTATGTAATGGATGGCTCCAGCCTGCAGCTGGTTCCTTCGGGGCAACTGTGTTCATCAAAATGGCGTCCACAAAACGTGCTTCTGTTTTGGCTCAGACTGTTACGGCCGGTGTCTGACAACATTATGGAAAGGATCCCTGTGGGTGACTCACGGTGACACCTTTTGTTTTTAACAGGAAACTGAAGTTTCGCTCGGGGACAATTCTCGCTCTGAAATTTTGCAGGAAGAAGAAGGTGGCAACGAGAGTCAGATTTAGAGAGAGGAGATTGTTGTGTTGGAGCAAAGTGTTGCTAGCAGTTCCTCTATGTACAAAACAAACTGCTCTCCCTCGTTTCCACCGGCGTTTCTTGCAACAACTCGCCTCTTACAAGATTTCTGCGAGAACTGTGTAGCCACTGCAGTGTATATAATGTATTACCTAGCCATGACTTTTCAATACCTTCAAGGTTTTTGTTGCATTCATTGCATGTTAACTCACATTCAAACGCTGTGTATCTGCAGCTTTCAAAGGAAACACTGAAATGAACAATATGACTGATTGAGTGATAAGTTGACCCCCGAGAGCGATGAAAGGCTGTCAAGTCTCTTCAACATGTGAAGAGGTTTAATTCAAAATGACGGTCACGTACATGATAAAACTAAAACATAACCATCAGTGACATTAGTGGATACACCCAAGAACTGGAATAAAGCATCCAATAATGTGATTATATATATGTGTGTGTGTGTGTCCAGTGAATTCACAGGGAGATGTGTAGACCTGTATGGAGGCCGCAAACTGCTCCGTTCAGCTCCAAACCATCGGACAGAAAACAGCCTCGCCGAACACACGTCAGTAAGACAACCGCACTTCTGTCTGATTTCCCGTCAGGTTTTTACTTCCCCAAGTGTCCTGTATCCTGTTCATATATTATTCCTTCTACACCAGTGGAAGAGTGAGAGCGCCAACAAGTGGTGAGAAAAGACATGCTGCCGTAGGGTTGGGCAATATGGGTAAAACTCTCCATCATAGTGTAGTGTATGTAGTCAAATGTCATGGAAAACCAATGGAGAAACTGTGAATAGATAAATGTGTGTCAGCAAATTAAATGCCTAAAACATCCAATATGGCCATAAGGAGACCTGCAGATGTTCAAATCTCTATTTTTTAAAAATCTAAATTTATTCTTATAGCATCATTCAGACATCATATCGCCTCAGACTTTTTTAATTTCATTCTCAGCATGTATTTTCTTTAACTGGCAGAGAAAGCTAAGCCCCAGCCAGCAGTGGATGTCCCTAAACTCCTGGAGCAGCTCTTCTCCCAGCGCAGGCCGGACACAGCGCCTCCTTCTGGTAAAGGTCAGCACATTCAGGATGTTGTGTCGAGTGTGGTGTCAGAATAAAGTCTCAGAGATTTCCCGATTTTATTTCTTTTCAGCAGGCGTTGAATGTTAGCTGGTCAAAATTAAAAGGATTTTATTCAGACACTATAATAATTTGAATTAATTTACCAGCCCCTTCTTCATCACACCACATTCAGTGGTACTGTTACATGTATCATTTGAGGCTTTTCGGACACTCAGTGTTAATACGGAATAGATTGTAAGAATCATATCATGTAGAAAACTATGTTAGCCTAGGTTATGTAAATTTTGTGGAAACGACATGGATGGCAAAATATGGGAAAGCACACACAATTGCAAATAACCATAGAACAGAGAACTTGCCTGAAGGACAGTTATTTCTACCAGCTGAGTTAATTAATTAATTAAATCCCTCAAACGCTGATTTGAGTCTGTGCTGAGTAATTTTACTTGTCCCTCCGTGTCCGTTAGATCTTTGTCTACTCTTCCTCTCCTCTTCCTCCAACAGCCCCACCTGCCAGCGCCTCCTCCACACCTCCCAAACCTCCCACCACCTCCTCAATGAAGGTCTCCACCTCAGATGTTCCTCCCTTGTCAAAGGGAGACGTAAAGACGTCATCTTTTTCAGCTGCTGCAATGGAACCCTTAATAGAAACATCAGTAGAGCCTAGAAGTTATTGTTGCTCCAGCTGAAGATGTACAAACCAAAGGCACAGACTCAGGAGTGGCTGAAGTCTCGCACGCTGCCAAAGAACAACCCTTAATAGAAACTACAATAGAATCACCTGTAGAAGCTACCCATTTTCCCATGGAAACACTAGAAACTAGAGCTGCTGCTGTTGAGTGTCAAGTAGAGCCTACAATAGATGTCACAGTACATATAGCACCTCAAAAAGTACAAACCAAAAGCACAGACCCAGGAGAGGTTGACATTTCGCATACAGTAGAACCCTTATTTGAAACTACAGTAGAGGCCAGCACCTCTCCTCTGGAAACACTAAAGAGTAGAGATTCTTTTGCTGAAGGTCCAGTAGAGACTACAGTAGATGCTCCTGCTCAAGCAATACAAACCAACGGCACAGTGTTTACCGTCTCATACAGTACCAAAGTAGAACCTTTACTAGAAACTACAATAAACACATCAGTAGAGACAAGCACTTCCCCTCTGGAAACACTAGAGAGTAGAGCTGCTGTAGCTGAAGGTTCAGTAGAAACTACAATAGAAGCTGAAGCAGATACAACAGCTCAGGCAGTAGTAACCAAAAGCACAGACTCAGGAGTGGTTGACATTTCGCACACAGTACAACCCTTATTAGAAACTACAGTAGAGATCGGTAGAGTAGAGCCCAGCGCCTATCCTCTGGAAACATTTGAGAGTAGAGCTGCTGTAGCTGAATGTTCAATAGAAACTACAATAGAGGCTGTAGCAGATACAGCAGCTCAAGCAGTACAAACCAACAGCACAGACTCAGCAGCAGTTAATGTAGAAGAATCTTCAATAGAAACTACAATAGAGCCAGCAGTGGAGGCCAGGCCCTCTCCTATAGAGAGTAGAGATGCTGTTTCTGAAGGTACAGTAGAACCTAAGATAGAAAATGAAGCAGATGATAACACCTCACCCACTGCCTTAATCCAAAATGCACAAGAATCTGCACTCTTGCCTTTGAGAATTGAAGTAGAATCTACAATAGAATCCACAGTAGAATCATCCACAGTAAAAGTGGCTCTGGAGGAGGGAGTGAACAAGTCTGAACAAACGACTTTAGAGCCTGTAACACTCCATGTAGTTGAGGTTACAACGGCTGGAGCAGGATACAAAGCCACAGCTGAAACTGAGAATCCAAGTGAATTTTTAACTAAAGTTGTTTCAAAGTGGGAGAGTTAGAAGGACGAAGTGGCTCGTTAGTGAAAGAGCTTCTCTGTCGTGTTCCTGCAGTGCTTTCCAAAGCTCCTGGCACGCTAAATACAAGTTCAGATCCTCCTGTAGGAGAAAAGGGAGATGCTTTGTACTTGTATAGTTGGAGGAGTTGAGAGCGAAGTTCTGCTGGAAACAAGGAATGCGCAGCGTAGGTACTAGCAAAAGAGGAGAATATGGAAGTTAAGACCACAATAGAAGATGGTTTTGAGGACATAACAGAGGCTGACATTTCAACACATGACTCTATCTCTGAACCAGTAGTAGTTTTATGGGGAATTGCATGTACGTAATTGCTGACGCCGACATATAAAGTGATATTTGTACCACAATATCGTTTTTACATTTCTATTTGTAAGTATTAAACAAACTATATACAACTTGTGAGGTTGTCTGCAGCACATGAATTAAGGCCAATGCCAACATTCATTGCCACCTCAGGAGGTAGTGTGATGTTCAGGCAGGTGTACAGTAAGGTTGGGATGGTGGATTGGCGGGTAGCATATCGCACCTTCACACGAGAAACCATTTGCTTCCTGTTTCAGACCAACAAATAATGTAAACGAACTTGTTCGACCACATCTAAAAGGAGCCCTTCGTGTCTTTGTAATGTCTGTGATCATCGTTCAAATTTGGATAATGGCACAAACTTTCAGACAGCCACTCCTCGAAGGTTTTTGTAGTATAGCCTTCGCTTGTTCACACAAAAAGTGATTTTTTGATTGTCTTTTAGTTGCTTTAACTTCAACAATGCCAGAAACATGATTTATTTGCTATAATTATAAGCTTTCTTTAACCTTACTCACTCACTCATCGTCAACAGCTTGTCGTGTGTACAGGGGCGTGGGGACCTTAACCATACCGTAGTTCCTAAATAAATAATTTTTAAAATGTTGGCAAAGCAAAACAACATTAAAGTTGGTAGTGGTACAAACATCAATGAAAATAATAAATAATAGTACTAATAATGATAGCAATATTATTGCCAATAATAATAGGACTAATAATAATTGTAGCAGCAGGTGTTGAGCAGGAAGCCCGCAACCACAGATCCAGACTCTACAGCTCCGGAGCCAGAAACACCGGCAGAAAGCGACAGAAGGAGTAAGGAGAGGGACGAGAAAGCACAAAACTACGAGAGAGGGAAGAAGTCAAGTTAGTAAGATGCATTAATGGGATCAGAATGCAAACAGATGGAAGGGGGGGGGGGGGCTCAGTGCATTATGGGAAGTCTCCCAGCAGTCTAGGCCTACAGCAGCATAACTAAGGGATGGTTCAGGACTCGCCTGAGCCAGCCGTAACTATAAGCTTTATCAGAGAGGAAAGTCTTAAGCCTACTCTTAAAATGTCTAATGTAAACGTTGTCTGGTGATAAGGTTGGGTCATAGTATTGTTTTCATGTGTTTTTCAGATTTAGATCCGGTACAAAGACTCTTCCTGGAGAAGATCGGAGAATACAACAACATGCGCAGGTAGAGAGTCAAAAGAGGTTTCCTGTCATATGCAGTAGGAAAACATCTTCAGACGTCCTGTGCTGCTGGACTGTCCCTAAACAACCAAAAGGCTTGGCTTCCTAAAGGAACATTTTGGAACTCAAGTCCAATTTATACTTCTGCGTCAAGTCGGCTACATGCCATCGTGAGCATTTAGCTTAGGCAACACTGTTGTTATACATTCATGCCAATAAAGCTGCTTTGAATTTGAATTTATACTTGTGCAAGTGTGTCTGATCGATGTTGAACAGCAGTTACTTTTAGTGAAATTACTGAAACGAGAGAAGGCGTCGGAGGAGATGGTATGTACGACCCTTGAACCGGCTGAGGCAGAATAAGGACACGACGGAAATGCGTAGGAGGAAATTGGTGGAAACGCGGTGCTACCGAGCCAACCAGTTGTTGCGGTCTGCGTTAACGTGATGTGTAGTTACATTTTTGGGGAGGTGCGCGTCAGGCTACAGCTTACCTACGGTGTACGTTTGACGCAGAAGTATAAATAGGCCTTTAATGCACAGACATGAGAGTAGTATCGATTTTCTATCATCTAATGAGTTTCCCAATATATTAAACTGTTTCTTTAAGGCCCTTGAGTCATTTATTAATACGTAGGCATTGAATGGTTCTGAAGGCTGTTGGTATTTACAAAATATTTCAAATAGAGCTGCTGTTTGTGTAGAATAGGAATGTTTAAATTTTACTTTGAATAGTCCCATGTTTGTTATTTTATGCTGCAATTTCACCCAGGTCTCTTGAAATAGATATAGATATATCTCAAGAGACTTCCTGATTATATAAATTTTAAATAAACAATTTATCACATGGTCTCTCCACTTAAATATAAACCATAGTGCAATGAGTAGTTGATTAACTGATTAGCGTCAACTATTAAATGAATCAGCAAGTATTTTGATAATGGATTAATAGTTGAGTGAATATTTTCTGGTTTCTTTTCTCCTCTGTGACAGTAAACTGAGTATCTTTGGGTTGTGGATAAAAACAAGACATTTGAGGACTTGAGGTCTTCTTGGGCTTTGAGAAACACTGATCAACATTTTTCACCGTTTTCTGACATTTTATAGACAAACAACTAATTAATTAATCGTGAAAATGATCAACAGATTTATCGATAATGAAAATAATCATTAGTTGCATCCCTACTATGCTGTATAAAGTAGCTGTAAAAAAGAACAGCTGGAGGCACAGTTTCCAAACATTTCACAGAAGGATAACTTCGATAACAACAAGAGAAAAACACAGGGAAACTGTGATGTTGAGATGTAATGTGGGGGAGACATGGACCATTTCTGTTTTAATTTCCCCCATCTTCTATCTTGAATGGAGGGCTGTTAGAGGCAGAGCCAGATTACGAAAAATACCTGTCAGAGGAGACAGCTAAGCTCCAAAGACTATATGGCGGAGGAGACCTGAGCAGCTTCCCTGAGTTCACCTTCACCGGTGAGAGAGAGATGAAGAGATGAGAGATTCAGTCGCAGAGCTCTTATGACTTTAAACATTGTATGTAGAGCTGTATCAGGTGCAGGTTCTTTCTCTTTCAGAGAGAAGGGGAGAAGATGAAGCATATGAAGTTATTTTGGGTGATCTGCCATTAAAATAAGGGGAATTGTATTCCACGGCTGTGTGCAATAGTGATAGCAACGTATTTATTTATTTTTTTAAAGCAGCACTGAAAAAAGAGTAAGTCTCCTGTTCTGTGATGTTCGGGGTTTGTGTGAAATGCAATTAAAGCATCACAGAGAACAGTCAAGGCCCGAATAAACAGCAGGTGGCACCATCAGTTCAACATCAGTGTATTTGGCTTAATTTATCTATGTTGCTCCTTTCTGTTTTAATGACTCACACGCTCTCTCTTTCTATTATTTATTTCTCTTACCTGCATTTGCAGGCTATATTTGTATGTACATGCACTCCTTCCTACTCTGCCTTTCTCTATCACTGCCGACTGTCTTTGCCAAGTCAAATCCCCCCTCAGTCACGACTCTGATAGAGATGGTGTGAGTCACAACCACGACACACAGAGGGAGTTAAAAATTTGAGCGCAGTACCAAACTACATCCAAAAAGATGCCAAATAAAAGGTTATTTCTTTGTTTGTCTTTTAATTTGGCAACGAAAAGACGCACCTGAGTAATAAATGAATGTAAAATATGTTATAAAATAATTCGGCTATGCAAAGTGGGGTGATAGAAGTAATAAAAAAACAAACAAATAGAAGATGGTTGTCATCCACATTATTCATTTCCAGCTGTGTTGATCAGGATGCGGCTGCTATCGGAGTGGCCCTGTTGTGACGTCATCGGGTTTAGGCAGTCACGCACATTGCCTGCGCAGAATACCGGCGTGTGCGTGTTTTGTCCTTCAGTGCACGCGACCTCTCCTCGGTTGTCCGGTCAGCTCGTGGCACTTTTTTCTTTTTTTTTCTTTTTTTTCCAGATTGTCGGTTTTAGCGAAACGTTAACGGCAACTCTAACAACAGGGTCGTTTAACCGTTTATGTTTAATAACGGCTTTTAACGGTCGTTGCTAAACGGACGCTGTGTTATCCGTGCGTGTCTGTGTGTGGGGCCGCACGCGCTCTCTCTCTCTCTCTCTCTCTCTCTCTCTCTCTCTCTGTCACACGCTCACCGCACATCACCGCACATCACCCGCTAACGTTACTACCAGAACACGCGCTCACACCGCAAACACACACACACACCGTGTGACACACAGCTGGTTAGCTAGCTAGCTAACGTTGCCGCTTCTGTCTAACTGGCGGCGTTGTCGTGTGTGTTTTTAAATATTTTTAAAGTTTTTTTTTTTTCTCCCCGCACTGTTATGTGTAGACGCGGTTCTCGTTGAAGTAACGGATTATCTGCGTCCGTCCTCGGCTGACCGGGAGCCGCCATGGAATGCCGTGTTCTGTCCATACAGAGCCATGTAGTCCGGGGATACGTGGGCAACAAGAGCGCCTCTTTCCCGTTACAGGTAAATACACCTCACATGAACCCATTACCGGACAACGGTCGACGAGACGTCCGTTGTTGGACACGGGTGGTTTCCCCTTTTAGCCCACAAAATTCATACTGCGACTTTCCACAAAACAACTTACCGGTTTAACGTTAAATACCGATTTTTCTGTAAAGAGACACGCTTATTACATCGTGCAAAGTTCGCACAGTCTTTTCTAACAGAAATCGGTCATCCACCTAAAACCGTATCTCCGGATGAGTTAATATGTGGCCGCGGTTAGTTGTATTTCCTCCGGTATTATTGTGTCAATAAGCCATTAACGGTAATAACGACGACAGGTGTCGTGCATATTCTGTCCCCCTCCCTTTACCTAAGCTCACAAACCTTTTCACGGACAGATATGGACAATATCATCATTTCTTTTTGTCTGTCTTCTTCATATGACAATATGAATATGAAGTGTTGAATTTTACATTTAGGCTTTACATTAAGGAGGAACTCTTCGTCCAAGCGATGAACGATGGCACGACACCTGTCATTTAGTAGGAGTGTGTCCGATAATGGACTAACATGTTTTTTCTTTAAGGTGTTGTCGTCCATCACGAGAAAATATATATGTGTTATAGAAACTAATGATAAAGGCTGGCTGTAGAGCAACTTAGACGTTGTAAATGACTTCGCCAGAGTTGTGTCTGATAATGGACCTCTTGGTATCAATCAAATGACCCCTTCATTGATGGGTTTTATATAAGGGCATAAGATTTACACTCACAGGTAAATGTAAATCTTTCAGTTACAGTGTACCTTGCTCAGCGGGGTTGGAAAAGCTGGCTAATGATAAATTAAGGGAAATTTGTACCCAGAACTCAGTCACCACAGTGTTGGCTCCTCAGGTTGCCATCATTTGCTCACAGCCTCAGACAGAAAGGCATTTATAAGGGTCAAGTGGATGGGAATCTAGCCTCCTGCAGTGAAACCTGCAAATCAGTTACACCATGGACAAATGATCAATACAGCTATTTGCTACTTTGATTTTCCCCGATAATATAGATGCATAGATTAGGGAGGAAAAAGGTTATTATAATGTTTTCGTCCTTTTACTGCAGATGAAGCAGCTGTTCTGGTTACTGAAAGTTGATCATTTCGCCAGATTGTGACTGTGTTTCATTAGAATAATTGCACATGTGTATTTTTCATGTGTGTGTTACAAAGGTTTAAAGACCACACACTTAACTCAAGGACAACTCTCAGTCGTTGCCCTTTTAGTGGGATCTTTTCCTCTCTGTTTATACAGATTAATTATGGCCAGTGGCAGTCTTGCAATTTGCATTTGCAGAATCACAAAATCACCTGTGGTTGCGATACCATCCATCTTGTGAGCATTCGAGCCGGGCAATGGACAGATATCTATTTCATTTTCAAAGTTATGCATCTCGTCCCGACCTAAATGTTCTCATATTGCAATTTCAAATAAATGTCGATAAACTGAGACCAGCTATAACAACCGGTGATATTTTACGAAAAGGTCAACCAAACGATCAGACAATCATATCAGAAGTGAGCCAACATGAGACAGGAAATACATACTGTCGTGAATATAAAATAATCATTATTGCATTTATCATCATTGGTGTAAATTTGCTCATTTATCTTGGTATAGATTTACAGTCCAGCCCTAATGGCCAGTGTATTGTAATATTACTGTATCATATCTTATGGCTAGTGTCTGATAAAATTGTATGTTGATACCTCAAACATAGTTTTAAATCACTTGTTATACAGTATATGCATTTCAAAGCTGCAGATGACCATAGCAAGCAATATTTATTTACAGTATGTTAATGGTTAATCTCAATAAACTGACTAGCTAAAGGTTTTTCACAGCAAGGTTGATTTACAGTTTTCACGATTGTCCTTGTTATTGTATCAGGCACCTTTATCATATCAGGGTCATATCAGATAGGGAGGTTAATAGGCATCAGTCAGTTAACCTGAAGAGCTGTGGAGTACAGATTTCTGAGTGGCTCAACTTGTGCCTTGTTCTTTGGTCTCAGAATAGGAACTAGTGGTTTTAGTGTTGAGTCCTTACCTACATTAGTAATGAAGCCCTCCCCAACTAATCGCCACTTGAGTTTACGGAGTGCTTTACAAGAAGGCATAACTTCCAGGATGAGGAGCCAAAAATAGTAAATTCTTTCAAAACAAGCCATAGATTTGACATTATGTGAAAGAACACAGAGGTTATTAGCTCCTCCCGGCCATGAAAGTGATTGAGTCCCTATTGTTGACAGCAGGATGAAAACTGATTGCTCTTGTGCCTATAATTACCATGATGTCAATGATAGCTATAGTTTCATATTTTCCTCCAGCAGCGGTGTGGCAGACAGTAGTGACGGCGAGGCTAGTATAGGCCTACAGTACATGTCCCATCATCCTGAAAGACAGTCACTTGTTGTGAGAATTGCAGAGTCTATTTTTAGCCTGCTGCGCCCCAGGATGTATTTTGCCGTTATCCTAATGGCTGCTGGGCTTTGATGCATGTCACCAGGATTCAGCCATTAATGTTCAAGTACTACGGCTGATTAAGTTCTGTTGGCTAATGTTAAGATAATATTCACCAGCCTACAGTAGAGACTGATATTAACCAGTACATTGCACTAAACCTGCAGCTTAACCATAGCCAGGTCACAGTTAAGTTCACTGTCAAGTAGGAATAATTGATGTATTTGGCTAGTAATGTAAATGCTCCGTACTTGTATAGCGCCTTTCTAGTCTTTTTCGACCACTCAAAGCGCTTTTACAGTACATCTGCATTCACCAGTCATACACATTCATACACTGAGCTTAAGTGCTCAAACGGAAACTAACATTCACACACATTCATACAGGGGTAAATCGGGGGAGCCAGGGATTGAACCGCCGGCCTTCCGATTAACAGCCAACCCGCTCTACCTCCTGAGCCACAGCCGCCCCGTATCCAATTAGTATCCAATATTTTCTTATCTTCTTTCTATATCTGTATGCATTCTTCTAAGAGTGTTAGTATGGAGAAGTTAACACTTCGTTTATCTTTGGGGGCACATGAGGTGTTTTCATAGATTAGGGCAACATATTATTACACTGCCCTTAATAAATCAATGTAATAATAACATAAAGATAGTTATTCTGTTGTAGTGCTGGGTAATAAACAATAATGATAATTATTGCAATATTTTTCCTCAATAACAATAAAACAAATGTTCAATAAATGTTTAATTTACTTTAATGAAATCACAAATGAATAAGCCCTTTTTTGTATGTTCTTCCTCATATTTCTTAAATGATCCTCTGTTTGGCATCAAGTTTTGCTCTGACCATAAACAATAGTTTAAAACCACCATAAAACCATCTGGCTTCTTCAACTTTCACTAAGGAGCAAAAAACAGCCATTAAACTTGAAAGAAATAATGATATGACATTTATCGTGATAATTATTGATATCGAATTATATGAAATATTTTTATCATGATAACATTTTTGCTCATATCGCTCAGCCCTGTTCTGTTGCTAATTTGACAGTTGTGTCAAATGCCATGGCCTAAATATACCAGTTTTACAATATATTAACAACCAAATATATTAACACTAATATTTACTGGTACCGGTAGTTTTTTAACAAACCATATAGTAAGTTGACATTTATGCTGTTTTATTATGGAGACAGTATCCGTATGAAGCCTTCACAAGTTTTTTTTGTGTTTTTACAGGGTGCCTACAAGTCCTGCAAGTTAAACTACCTAAATTCAGGATCATAAATAGCATTACATGCAGCATAATATAGCATTTTACAATTTAAATGAACTATTGTGAGCCTTACAGATTGTGATTTCTGTACACGTTGTTCCTCTGGTGAGAAATTAAACCAGTCATGCAGAATTTCTTTGAGTGATGAAATGTTAGCCTTATTTTCCATCTTAATTTGCACTGAAGGGTCTTTTAAATTGTTAAATTTAACAGAGACAAATGCTTCAGGCACCATGTTTTAACGTGAATGAGATGAATGAGCATCAGCAGACGCCAGCTAGATGAGTGTAACTTTACAATATTGTAAGTGTATTTGGCTGGTGAGTATTGCAGCCAGTTTGTGAATGAACCACCACTGATGATTGTGGACAAAAAAATACATATTTTAAATTTCAAGTAATGATAAGAAAGCCCAGTGGTCAGTAAAGGAGCTGAATCATAACACGATTCAGTCTGTGTTTAAGATAACATGATGATGATGTCAGCGAGTGTATAGGGCATCCCTCTCTCTGTGCTGACAGGACAAAGCGTCTCGGGCCTGTCAGCAGGCAGGAGACGGCGGTATGAGGAAGCAGGGCTCTGATTGGCTGCCACAGGATTCCTCCTGCTGACGTCACTGAAGATGGAGACAGGCTGCCTCAGAGCTGGACTGGATAGACTCAGCTTTCGCATAGAAACAAAAATTAAAGACAAGCGCTGTCCTCTGGCATCAAATTGGGGATTAAAGCATTTTTAAATATGTGTGCGGAGTTAAATTTAATTCATATTATCAATTTTGAACCTTACCAGTTAGTGCTCGGGGTGATTTCCTTCAAAATGCAAATACAAGGACGTTTAACACAGCCCAAGAGAAGAACTAAGCAGGATGTTATTGTGAGAAGTCTCTCGAGTGAGAGGCTGTAAAAGCTGAATAAGTGAATTAGCCTGGGGAACGGCGTCCCGGGATCCTGCAGTGTTTTGCTCAAGGACACTTAAGCCGGTTGGGTATTTGCTCATGTGGGGTTCTGCAGTTCCTCATGTCACAGCCCTGCGGTCATGAGAGTGGATCTTTATGTATGAATCCACACTTGGTGGTGGGGGTGGGGGGGAACAAATGCCTTGAAACATATTTAACTGTCATGAAACTCTCAACTGGCAGCTGATTTAAAACATCATTCAGAGGAGACTGAAGCCCTGTGAGAAAATGACTAATTTATCAGTTCATGACTAATTTCATTGTTGTTAGCCAAACAAGTCTGTAAATCCAATATAATCCAACAACCCCGCAGTAAATCCTACCTTCATGGAAGTTAAGTGTGTTTTAAAGACATTTTTATCAAGATTCTTTAAGGTTGAACCGGAGACGACATTAGCTCGTGGTCATCATTTTAACCCTCAAGCACCATATATTGATATAAATGAGGTGGACAAACTATTTTAAACACGTTCAGTATTACACAATTCAGCAGCAGTGGCGGCTTGTGCAGACTGCACGACTTTCAGCATCGACCGGTGGCCGTGCTGTTCACACTACACAACTGTTGTTTGTTATTATAATATGATATTTAGCATGCTAGATATCTGGCAGATGTCGGTGATGTGGCAGTGATGTGTCGGGGAGCCGTTTTGATGCGTTGTTGTTTAGTTCACACATAACGACTGGCCGATCAACTGTTGATTTACTCCCGATCACAGCCTGATGGTCGCAGAGCGGCAAATCGGGCTAAAAATCGTGTAGCGTGAACTAGGCTTAAGGTGACCATGGTCTAAGCCAGCTATATGACAAAGATTGTTCCTTCGGCTACATACTGTACAGCTACATCCTGAAGTTCGTTGTCAATGTCTACAATGAATGACCAGGCCAGAGTGATCATAAACAGATGGGTTACCATTTATTAGTTCACCCTCAAAGATCTTTGGATGTAAAGGCAACTACTTTAGCACTAATTAAAAAAAAATCACTCTCACAACTCTCACAGCGTAGCTCTGCTGCTGGGTGCATGATGTAAACACGTAAGTGTGAGCCCTCCCAGAAGTCATAACGATTGCATTGAAGCGCCTGCAGTTCGGAAAAAAAAACGCCTTAACATGAAAGTCTATGAGAGCGATTTGGGCGAACTGAAATCGCCCCGAAATGGGTTGGACTCCACGGAACACGACTTGACGCTGATTGGACAACGAAATTCAGAGGCGAACTGTCTGTCAAAAACAGTCACAGCTCACTAACAGTGTGGTAGAAAGTGTGAGAAAAATCCCCTGCCTTTCCCGGTTTGGTGGTGCGTCGCCCAATCGCCCTAATGAACAAACAAACCCTGTTCCGCGGTACAAACTACAGCCTCCAAAATGACCTTAAATTAAATCTAAATTTATAAAAACAGTTTAATTAAACAAAACTAAACATTTTAACCTTTATAAAGGGAGGCTTTATTGCAGGGCCATGGTATTCGATTGAATTCGTTTTAGTTTGGTGTACCTAATAGACTCTTAAGCTAACTGCCCAGATGGCTGATTGGGTCTGATTAAAAGAATGTGTGATCAGAAAGTGATCCTGTAGATGATGTTGCCAAGAAAGTCTTTCAGCTTCCTGACACTGATTTGCAGTTGCCTTTAAAATTGATTTTGAGGTTTTTGGTGTTTAAAGATGATTTGGTGATAGACTATATAGCCTGTAGCACATTCTCAAAGATCTGTTTCTGTTTGAGACGTGAATAAAAATGTTTGTTTTAGAAACAGGAACAACCTGCCTATTACAACATGTTCCTTTGGCTGAGCAGGATGCAAATTGACTGTTGATGTAAAACTGTATTTATGGCATACTGATGTACATGAGGCTAAGAAGATGTTATTTAGGTCACATCCTTTCTTATTCTCTTCATAAGCCTCAAGTCAGTGACACGGATAGCAGTGTTTACAATGCTGCTGACTGGAAAACATCGTCAGAGACCGAGGAAAATTCCTTTTGGAAAATTCCTTTTGGTAAATTCCCAAATGAGAGAGCCCTCTAGCATCTGACAAATGAAGAGTTGCTTTAACTAACATGTGCAGGCTGATCACATCTGAGTCAACATGAACGCTATATTTACTGCGTCGTGACTTAGCTGGCAGATTCCCTCAGCTTTGAGGTAGTTCTTGTACATTCCCTGTTAATTTGCACATTTAATAAACAAATGTGTATGTCCCCCATCCCACAAATTGTGGGAGGTGGGATTATGTTACTAGTGTCTAGAGCTGCAAAGATTAGTTGTTAACTATTAAATTAATTACTAACTATTTTGAAATAAATAAAGTGGCTGGGCTTTTTGACTTCCCTGCAGCGGAAGGCAAATATATGGGATTTTCCCACAAAGATTTCCATCACAAAGATTAGAATAAGGAGTAATTTCATCATTCATGTTTGCATGTCTACCATGAGTGTATTCTTACAGTAAAATTATTCCGCTGTGGGAGGGTCTCAGTAATTGACAGGGGCAGGTGAACAATCTGTCACATTATATTTTACATGTAAGAAACAACATTGACAAGTATATTTACAGAAATTGCAAATCTATTGAATGAAACATCATTCAAAGTATTAAAAGTATAATCGTACAAATAGTACCATTACCATACCATAAAGTTAGTACCATACGTAGCTCTTACAATCCCGAAAATCTTTAGACCAGTGGTCGGCAATAGGCGGCCCGCGGGCGTGAACCGGCCCACCAGCAATAATATCTGGCCCGTGGTCAGATTGCTTTGATAGCAGAAAAATAAAAAATATAGAAATTGATAATGGGCTAGTGCTGAAATAGATCTCAGTCATGACTGCTACAGTTACTCACACAATCACTTCCTCTTAAGTGATTGTGCCTCAGCAATGCTTCATGTCGAGTTTAATAAGAGCTTTTACTCTTAAGAGTTCTGAAGGAAAGAGTCTCTGGCTTAATTAACACACCGTCACTAAACGTATGATTGGAGTACCCTGAATCTTTTCAGGGAAAATAAAATAAGTGTCCATAGGTGTATGAACGCAGATCAAACGCCGGAACGCGCACACATCATTGCAGCACATGCTTTATTGTGAGCATGTAAAAAAGTGTCCTTTTATTCAATTTGTTTAACAAGGGAGAAAAAATATCTGCAGTATCTTACAACCTACCTATCAGGAGTCCCCCAAAGTACCGACCGAGCTAAACGTGCAATGATTTGAAATCATTTGACTTTGTTCTGGCCTACCATATAACGGCTTGTAAAAAATTTGGCCCTATGCCAGACTGCCGCCCCTGGTTTAGAGCATGACATGCCGTGGTATCTCATCGTTTAAATTTAATCCTTTGGGGCATAAAGTTTGTAAATTAAGTAGTACTGTCTTTTACAAACAGTATTTTCAGTAGGAATAGTGTCATGTTGTGCAGTCCTGACACCACTGTGAGCGTAGCATGTTCCCTGAACGCCTCATGCTGATGATACAAATACAGTATTTCATTGACAAGTGCTTCCAAGGTCAAAGCTAATATCTACACTGCCTCTCCCCTCTGAAAGCAGATTCTTGTATCTCAAAGTTACAGTCAGTTGAAAAGAACAAAGAACTCACTTACTCTGCCTTCTTCTTGCTTCAGCACAATTAAATACAGTCTTCAGATAACAATTCACTGTGCACTTGGATGGAGCATGTGTCTTTCTCTCTCTCTGCTAATTTAAATCTCTTTAAGAAAAACAGAGAGAGGGAAGGACACCAATAGTTGGTTTTCATAACTGTTCCAAATGTGTGCAGGGTTTCGGCTGAAGTTAAACTGTGAGTATGCTTATTTTTAACTCCACTCACAGATCACACCTTGGGGTAATGAAGCCAAATTAAGGTTTTCTTTATTTCAGATTTGCTCTCAATGTTACACCCAGTTCCAAGAACAATTTAAAGGAAGATAGAAATAGACATACAGCTAAAAACAAGGAAAGAAAGCTGGACAAAAATAGGTAAACAGACAAGTGGGTTAAAAAAAATAGGTATTTATATAAATATATATATAAAATACAACAATGACAACATACAAGTCAAGTGTTTCTGTAAATGTAAATAAATATAGAAGAATATTGAATGATTAACGTACTAGATGACTTTATCTAGGCTACCTGAAGTGGGTGACTATGTGCAGGATATGCATGTCTATATATAGTATATACAGCGTGCATACTTTAAACTGTAAATATATCATTTATAATTTGTAGGTAAGTGGTAGGGATGGGTAATGATTTCTAAGTTTTGAATATTCATTCAATTATGATCGAATACCAGAATCATAAATACTTTATTGATCCCCGAGGGGATACAGTTGAACACTTTGCACATCAAGGCATTTAAGTAGAAAATATAAAGAGGAAGAAGACATAACACACACAATACCGCCAGACTCTGCAAGTTCACTCAAATTGTACCGAGCTTCATAGTGTTTCAGCTGTTGTGAGCTAAAAAGCTTTAAAACCGCGGCCAAAACCAACCGGCAAACAGTTAGACTGAAAGTTCGCAACTAGCTGGTGAACATAGTGGAGCACTTAGGAACCAGAGAGCCTGATATTTCCCTCAGGAGTTGAGGGAAACCAAGTACAGATCTAAAAGGAGAGTGAATACTGCTGGATTTGTGTTTATAGGCAATATCATGTCAAGTCTTAACTTAAAAGGAGATAAAATGTCGGTGTTGTGTTCACAGCTTGTTTCTGCTGCCAGTGCTGCTCAGGTGGTCCAAAATCACTTATTGCAGGTTTTGCTCAGCATGATTTATTGTATTAAATACCTTAAACCTGTTTTATATTGTCCAGCTGTAGTTGCAGAATTATAGTTGCTACACACTTTGCATACTGTGTGCAGAGTGTAATACTGCACTACTATACTTTTTATACTATAATGTGTAAGTGTGGCTGTTAATCCTAACTTCTCCTGACACATAATCTGTTTCCTCTTTGTCTCTTGTTTCCAGGTTTTAGGGTTTGAGGTGGACTCCATCAACTCTGTCCAGTTCTCCAACCATACAGGTAAGACGGATGAATATCAGATCTCTTTGTGAGTGTGAATGTGTGTGCTGTATTTTAGTTGCTGTGTGTGGGTGGGTATGAGTCAGTCACTGCCCCTGGTGTCGTGATGAGGCATTAGCGAGTGTTAGAGAAACTGTTGTCGTCAGCGGAGTGAGTCAAGTTTTTGGGGAGGTCAGTGACTTCATTGGCTGACACCAGAGCTGCTCTCAAACACACAGGTAGCCGGTGGGGACAAACTCCATTCATGTTTTATGCTGGTCTTATTTTGATAAAACTTGAAACAATGGGGACAGTAAAGGGATTTTATAGGGAATTAGAAGGATTTTACACATTGAGATCAGTTTACTCATCTAGAGGAGCACTTATCAGCCTGTGAAAGCAGATCTGTAAATTCTTCTGTGCCTCTAGAGGAACTTTCTAAAGTGTTGGGATTGAAGACAACACATTTATAACATGGGGGGAGGGTATCTTGGCATTTACAGTAGCAGAGAGGGTCTAATAAAAGATTTAGCAGAATTATTCCAAGTAAATTATTGTTTGGGTCATGACTAATCTGCAACCTCTGGGTCTGAAAAGTGAAGCCTTTAACATGCATTCTTTCTAATGGCCAGCAGGGGGCGACTCCACTGGTTGCAAAAATACTCCACTTACATTGGACTCAATGACAAAATATGACCCTAGTTCTCACCTCATTTATTACTCCTAATAAGTTTATAGTCTCAATTGCTAGTTTTGTGTCTTCTTTTATGCAGCATGATTTTCAGTTTGTAAATGATGGTCCCATTTAAAGGAAAAAATACAATAAAGCAGGTTGTGCTTTAGGGCGTTGACTACCTTGTGATTGACAAGTTGCAACGACGGCGACCTGTCAATCAGGATAGAGGCAATTTGTATCCACTGCACTGTGCACATTTGACCAGCGCCGCTGAGAGAGCTTATGTAACGCTGCTGCATTTAATGTGCTGTGAACTTATTTTGAGGTGCTGTCTGTGTTTTTATCTTAAGTGCTTTGACTCTTCCACAGCGTGTTTTCAGTGAATGAGATTTAAGTGTAACATTTTATATGCCTAAAAAATGTCTAGTTCAGTGTTCGGTTGTACTTAAACACACTCTAAGGAGCCAGCTCTTAAGTTTTTAAAGTTAAGTAGGCTTACATTTAGTTATAAGCCTGTTGTTTTGCTAGCCAAAATTATCATCCCAGTTATATCCAAGTTAACGTGAATTACAGAAGCACTTTACTCATCAAAATGTGGTCACATCCAGTTACATCTGGTTCCAAAAAAACAAGATGGCAACGGCCAAAATGCAAAATTAAAGGCTTCAAAACTTTAGTACACAAACCAGTGGACGTGTCATGGTGGCTACGTCCACTTCTTTTATACCATCTATGGTCTTGACCCATATTAGGGAGTAAAAGTGAGAACATCTGTGTTCCTGCTCCATTGATGCTGACCTTTTTAACTTCATGAAAGTGCAGCACTAAATCCCTAAAGAACCCTTTAACAAATTTATCAGAATACGTTACACTATATTGTCTAAGTAAGTGCTAAAATAGTTGTAAAATCTATAAGAAATATGACAATGAACAAATTAACCTCACTTAGATAGTTTTTAAAAACATTTTTAATTTAAATGTGTATCCAGAAACGAGTAAAACTAATTTCTATCTTCCTCTGTTGTCCTGTTTTCTACTACTGCTAACAAAACATTTCCTTAAAACACGGTAACACTTTCTCTCACAGAGGGATCTTCCACTTGTTGCTTTTCACAGATTTAATACTGCAACAGCTTTAATGTGCATGATTGATACAGTTCAATTCAATTCAATTTTATTTATATAGCGGCAAATCACAACAACAGTTATCTCACAGCGCTTTTCATAAAAGAGCAGGTCTAGACCGTACTCTATGATGCTATTTACAGAAGCCCAACAGTTCCCACCAAGAGCAAGCACTAGGCGACAGAGGCAAGGAAAAACTTCCTTTCAGTTCAATTGCTTAAACAAGAAATGTGCATGTAGGCCTGATGAAGGATCTTTAATGCCGTTATTAAAGATCAGAGTAAAACATTTCGTTTACTGCATCAGTTGTAAAATGCTTTGCAAAAGGAAACATTTGCTCTCTGTTCTTACAAGGTTAATCAGCCAGATTGAGTGATCCAATATAAATCCTTGCATCAATGATAATCTGATTTTGAAGACACTTGGACTGATGATGCATCTTGGCCCAGAGCTGGTGTCTGCATTATCCCTTGGTGTCACATTTACTTGTAATATTTTGATCTAATTTCCAGTCCCACGAATGAGTAATCTGCACTGTCTTTCCCCTGTTGTGCACTGACGGATGGTCTCAGCTCATGTTATTCATGTGAACTGAACTTGAAGAATGAATCAGCCGAGTGCCGTGAAAACAAACACATCTGCCCAGATGTTTGCTTGTTGCTTCTCAGTGGAAAGAAGCAATGTCCAGACTTAGAAATCCTGAAAGGACGAGTACATTATGACAAAGTTTAGAATACATTTTGTTTGTGGCTGGTAAGTTTTCCTATCGGTTATTTGATAAGCCATTTAGAGATCCTATCCTGTTTTACATTTTTTTGCTGGTTAGTAAGAGACACTGCAACTAGTCCCTTGCTACCAACATAAAGAGGTATTTTGAAAGTTTTTCCTTTTATTTAGATATTTTATGGAGCTTAAAATAGAGCTGATTGTTTTCTTTTGTGGTGGCTGGATTTGCCAGTGGTCCATGCAGAAAACAAAGGTAGAAAAAGAGCTTCCAACAGCAGAATAACTGGACCTTTTGGTTCTGGCACATGAGTTTGACCCTCTTCTAAACATAGTATTTAGTTAATAACACCACTGACTGCTCTGTTTGGGAAATTAGTCAACTGTGGCATATAGAGATTCAGTTAGTTTATTTTGAAAAAAGGTGGAAAACATCTAACTGATGGTAGAGTTTGGTTCCTACACTCGTCAGCAGGCAGTTTGAAAGCAGCCAGGTTAGACGTTGTTTTTTGTCATTTTATTGTTATTGAGATGGATGATATGAACTTTAAAAATAGAGAAACTAATGTGGTGTGATGTTGCAGACCAACATTAAGCATAATTGTAGGTGTGCTGTAGGATAATTGTTATTGTGTGGGCGAGCGTTGGACTCGTCTGTAGCAGCATCAGATGCAGAGAACTAATGAAATGCTGTAATTTACATTTAAACAGTTTGGAAGTGTTGTAGCCGGGATTCAGACAAATATTTATGATAATAGGTTCCCTTGACCAGGTTCCTCTACAGACATAATTTATTAATTGGAACATGCGTCACGTTTATTTATTATTTATTTTCAGTACAATTTTTATTTTTAGAAAAGCAGCTCTGTCCAGCAGCTTCACCTGGAGTGCTTGAGTCCTTTTTTGAGATGTGTTTGCCTGAGAGTGAGAGAAGGTCCTGTAACCTGGAGAAAATTTAGTTAGTTTAGTTAGTTTAGTTATTTAATACTCAATGTTTTGCCATGAACAAATGATTGAATGGACTCCAGCATGAATAGACAATTATGTTGGTGCTAACGGGGATCCTAATGAAGAAAAAAAGAAAAGTTACAAAATATTTATGTACGCTGACAACTGTACTGTTCTCAGAAAGAAAAAAATCGGAAATCAGAATAAGCCAGGGAAATTGCAATTGGTGGATCTCCAGTATAAATATACTAATAGTAAAGACTGCAGTAAAGTAAAGCCCCCAAGTGAAGTCGATGTGTGGGAGACACTGACATTTATTACGTAACAATAATCAAATTTACCTCTATACTATCAGGACTGCATGCATTCAATTAAGAAGGTCCCTATAAATAGATCCCACAGGAGGTACTTACAAGAGGTAAATCCAGTCAGAGACAACATCAATAATTCATGCAGAACAATATTTTACGATATCAGGCAGATTTTTACAACTCTGGAACATTATCATGGCTGAAATAATTTTATCTTTTGTGTGCATGATCTCCATGTGAGCAGTGAAAACACAGCTGTCATTCTACAAACTACCAGGAAGACTGTGTGCTTTCACGTTTTGATTGGCCAATGCGGCCCCTTGCCAGATGTCTTTCTCTCTGTATCTGCACCCCCACGGTCCCATTGAAATGAGTTAGGGAGCTGTGTACTTTCTCGCAGTGCTCTTGTCTGTCTGAACACAGCCTAAAAGGCATTTCTGCAAGCTCCCAGCTAAATCTAATTTAACTTTTAAGGGGCAATTAGACTCGGGAACTAGACCAGAGATCTATGTAACAATCCTAATCAGAGGTTTCACGGTCATTGTTATTATTGCCCCACATACAGAGTTGACAGTGATACAACTGAGGACGATGTCAAGAATAAGAAAGTCTTGCCTCAATAGGAAAAACTCCTCACATCTGTGGTATAAATTGCTTGTTTCATTGACCTTAACATAAGAATACGTGACACTCTAGTGCTTGTTTAATCAGATCTTGTAAATTGGAAAGCTAACGTTTGCAATTTGCTTTGAGGAGAGTATGCAATTTGGTGTGACATATTGAAAAAGACTTTTGCATCTAAGAGAGGGAGAGGGTGGCTTGCGAGAGGGTGACGAATAGAGAGAAAGAGAGATAGGACATTTTTTGAATTGGAGAGACAGCGGATGATGGAGAGAAAGACGGAGGGAGTGCAGAGAGAGAGAGAGAGAACGACGCAGCAGTAAACAGCAGCAGGCGTCGTGAATTGCGACAGCAGCAAATGATGACGACAGAAGCAGCTCTTATCTGTAGGCCTGCTTTTATTCTCACACACAAACACACACGGCGCACTGACTGCACGTCGCTCTTTTTTAGCCCCTTTGGCTTTCTCCCGGCTTGTTGCTTAGCAACCAGAATCCCCCACCACGTGACTTGGCTGTGACTCACCTGGAGTGGCGACGTCATCGGCCTGCAGCAAACATGTCACACGCAGACAGACGTGCTTACATCGGCATCCTCGTCACACACATGCCCGTGTACATCTGTAGCAGCAAATACATGATTTAACACATATGTGTAAAGCCCAGATATACAAATACACACATACAGTACACAAAGTCAGTACACCTCTACACACATAATGTAGTTTGTTAGTACAGGGGTCTGTGTCCTCGTTGTCCCCTGGCTGACCAGATACTGTGGCTGCAGGCTGCACTAAGACCTGCTGCTCTGTGTGTGTGTGTTAGGGATAATAATAATAATAATCTTAATTGGTAGAGCACTTTTCAAAAACAAGTTACAAAGTGCTTTAACAAGTTTAAAGACAATAATACCCAAAAGACAATAATACAAAAACAATACATGATAAAAGCAAGAAAACATTGAAAAGACTAAAATACATGTTTAAGATAAATATAAAATAAGTAAAATAGGATAAAAT
>NC_060161.1:1330910-1332115 GCF_021292245.1 Micropterus dolomieu | reverse complement strand
TTATTATTATTATTATTATATTAAGATATTTTTTCCCTTTTGTTTCTTGATGTCTCTCTTGTGCCTGGTTTTAAGGTATGTTGTTGGTATTGTCTTGTTGTCCTGCGTCTTCTGTCTGTTGTTTATGTTATTTTATTTTATTTTAATCCTAGTACTGCCCTACAGGAGGCCTTTGTCTCCTGCCAGGCCGTTATTGTAAATGATAATCTGTTTTTAATTGACTTGCCTGGTAAAATAAAGGAATCCATTTTATTATCTGTTTCTCGTCAGTTTCCTTATGGTGCATTACTACATCGGTGGAGTACCTTATATTTAAAATGTACACTTTTGTTTTTTGAACAATAAAAACTCCAGATAAAGACACACATTTGTTTCTTAGGCTTTGAGTTTGTTTTCTGTCCTCAGGCTGGCAGCCGCGCTGGTTCGTCTTAGAGAACGGCGTCATCTCTTACTATGACAGCGAGGATGACGTTGGGAAAGGAAGCAAAGGATCCATCAAGATGTCCGTGTGTGACATTAAAGGTTAGACCGCCCCGGCAGATGGTTTTACTTCATGGTGCCTGTACTCAGTCATGGTGCTTTAAAGGTAAACACCTCCATCAAACACTGTTAATATTCTGTATTTCAGTTCATCCGTCAGATCCAACGCGCTTGGAGTTGATAATCCCCGGCGAGCAGCACTTCTACGTGCGAGCTGTGAACGCTGCAGAGAGACAGAGGTGGCTGGTGGCTTTAGGCTCATCCAAAGCTGGAACACTGGACAGTCACAAACACAGAGGTACACACAGCTTTTATATAAATCTGTCCGTCTGTGTTTCTTCTACTTTCTGAAGCTCTGTCTGGTGAAAGATAACTTTTAAACAAATTGACACACATTGTAAGACAGTTTGGCAAACGTTCACAAATATAGTTTGTTCTACTGTGAAAGTAATTTTTGCCCGAGCAGCTCATTATAATAATCAGGGGGAAAGAAACGGGTTCAGATTCCTTTATTTTTCATTGAGTACAACAAAAGCGCCGTCCTGTTAGTGCCAGTTCCACATAACAAATAAAACAAATATAACGACAAAATAAAATACAGTGGGTACGGAAAGTATTCAGACCCCTTTAAATTTTTCACTCTTTGTTTCATTGCAGCCATTTTCCAAAAATCAAAAAAGTTCATTTTATTTCTCAGTAATGTACACTCAGCACCCCATCTTGAC
>NC_060161.1:1330113-1330810 GCF_021292245.1 Micropterus dolomieu | reverse complement strand
GGCCACTGTGCTCTTAGGAACCTTAAGTGCAGCAGAAATTTTTTTGTAACCTTGGCCAGATCTGTGCCTTGCCACAATTCTGTCTCTGAGCTCTTCAGGCAGTTCCTTTGACCTCATGATTCTCATTTGCTCTGACATGCACTGTGAGCTGTAAGGTCTTATATAGACAGGTGTGTGGCTTTCCTAATCAAGTCCAATCAGTATAATCAAACACAGCTGGACTCAAATGAAGGTGTAGAACCATCTCAAGGATGATCAGAAGAAATATTATTAAATATGAGTGTCACGGCAAAGGGTCTGAATACTTATGACCATGTGATATTTCAGTTTTTCTTTTTGAATAAATTTGCAAAAAATTCTACATTTCTGTTCTGTTCTGTCAAGATGGGGTGCTGAGTGTACATTACTGAGAAATAAAATGAACTTTTTTGATTTTTGGAAAATGGCTGCAATGAAACAAAGAGTGAAAAATTTAAAGGGGTCTGAATACTTTCCGTACCCACTGTATATAAAGTTTAAGAAAAAAATAAGGTTCTAAATATACAAATAAATATTATAAAGTGTGTAAATTACTACATTTGTAAAACAATAGATATGAAACAATACAGTACCAACACTTATTGTTAACTGTTAGCTTGGATTAATCAATTGTGGCATACTGCACATTGTGTGTTAAAGTGGTAGTTAATCATAACTT
>NC_060161.1:1318288-1330013 GCF_021292245.1 Micropterus dolomieu | reverse complement strand
ACTAAATGACTGACTAAATAGTGATTTTTAAACCTGCAGTGTTCATTTGTACTGGGAGCCACAAATGAAAGACAATCTCCTGTTGCTTAGGTTTTTTTTCAACCTGTCCTTGCAATTTGTTCTCCCTTGCTTGTGTTTTAAGAGGTGATTCATAAAACTTTTTCCCTTGCCAGTAGGGCAGGGATCAATGCAGCAAAGAAGGTGGAATAATGAGTGGAGGAATCGGTCAGGAGGCCCCACTGGAGGCTCCACTGAGGACCAGAATGAGGACAGTCTGAACCAATCAAAGGTATGATTTTATACTTCATATGAGTTACAGTCTTTTTACAAAAAAATAAAATCCTCTTCTATTACTACAACCTCTCCATAACGCTGTCTGGGGAAGCACAAAGAGGTCATTTGGTTAAATAAATGACTGTCAGACTGTTGAGGCCTCAAATCAGAATCAGCTGCACTTCACACAAAGAGGACTGAAAGAATTGTGTTAAGAACAGATCTCACAGCCAGTATGGACAGCAGAAAGCAATTTAAGCGACCAAAATGTGTTTCCATGTACATATGGACATGTGAGCATTGTTTTAAGATAGACCTGGACAAGTGTGTGGTGTTCTACTTCTGCATGTAGGGTGCTATTGTTTTTTTTTTTTACCTGTTGCTGGCCCTGAAAGGTTCATTGCTCTCGTCTACTAAAGAACTACTGAGGCAAGACCTCACTTTACATCTTAAATTGGGTCAAAACAGGTCAAGAAGTATGTCAGACTTCAGCTGGGGCTTCTGTAAACAGTACAATAATGTTTACCCAGAGCAAAGGCATTTAATTAGTTAATTTAATCCATTAACTAACAAAACAAATACCAACCTTACTGACTGATCAAACAGCTGTAAGTGTTGTCGGTACCTCTTCATCTAACCAGGAGTAACTTCAAACAGGAGCTGTAGGAGGGCGGATAAAAAAAGTTAGATGCCTGTTAGAACGTGCAAAACACTCACAAGTATGTTACACAGGAGCTAAAAAAAACACAACACTGAAATCTTTTTAAAAAGTGATCTTCCTCCTCAAGTCAGCTGAATGACCAAACTAGAGGTGCAGCTTGTTTGAAGGCAGAGACCATAATGATTTGACCGTGCATGCAGGACTATAATGTCACAGAGGTCAGTGTGGTTTTAGGTCGTAGATGAAACACGAGCTTTGGCTGACTTTGGTTCAAATGCTAGTTAATTAGCAGAAATATATATTGGAACTTTAATTTTTCTAATTTGGCAATCATTTAAGTCATTGTTCATGTAAAACATTTCCTGGTTGTAGTTTCACAAATGTGAAGATTTGCTGCTTTTCCTTTTGATTATTTTTGTGTATTTTTAATTATTTTAACGTTTGGACTGACAAAACAAAGCTTTGTGAAGGTGTCACATTAGGCTCTGGGCAACTGTGACAACATTTCTCATTATTTTCTGAAATTTTACAATCGATTAATGGAGGAAATAATCAGCAGATTATTACATAATGAAAATAATCAATAAATGCACTCTGATACAAAGTAGTTCAACCCCAATCAACTACAACACTAAAATCCTGCTTTCACATTAATGCATAAGGAATAATAATCTAATGATATAACATATAATAGTATAACAGTCACAGGACAGTAAGGTATTAGTACTTTTACTAAACAACATTGTTTTCTGAACTTACGATGCTGTGGTAAAGGTTTAGAGATGGGAAAGGTTTGATATGGGAAACATTGTGGTTTGGGTTCAAATTAAGGTCAGGGGACCTTTGTCATAATACAACAATTACCACTTGGTTAAGGTCAGGAAACAGCAGTGGTCACTGTCAGGAAAACAAACAGTGTTTTGCTGTTTCGTTGACCAATCCGTCCACCCTGACGTCCACAATAACATCCCACTGCTTCCTCCTTTCCTGCAGACAGACAACAGCGGGCTTTGTTACTCGAATGTAAACACGTCTTTTGGGGCACACAATCTCAACTGAAATATGACCATGAACCGTAGAAAACTGTGGATTAAAGGCTCATGTGAATCTTTTTCTGATCTGATGACCTGCAGTATTGTGCTGTTTTAGTGTGAGGACTTGGCACACCACGGTGATGCTTTACAGGGCCAGGGAAAAATAGCCATAAATAATTTACTTGATGCATCTCATATCTAACTCTTATCTCCCTCTCTGTCCAGTCCAGATCAAGTCCTAAATTCCTTGGTCTGTCTCGCTGTGCCGCCTGCTACAACCGGCAAGCGAGCTCCACGCATTGGCACGGGGGTGACGGGGAATCCAGCTCTTCAGCAGAAGACTCTGGACCAGAGGTGGACAGGGAGTCAGAAGCAGAGTCTAGCTCCAGCAGCAGCAGCAGCTGCTGCTCGGGGGAGGATTTATCAGAAATACTTGAACCTGGAGGAAAAGATGGTGACGGACCTGAGGAGACAGGAGAGACGTCGGAGAGCCAGGGAGATAAAAGCGGGACAAAGGGGATAACTCGAAGAGCTACACTTGTCAAGTCTTACTCCCTGCCCACCTCATTTGCTCCTCACCTCACCCCCCTGTCCCTCCTGCCCCGCCCTCATAAAGTTGTCTCCACCCTCCACCTGCAGGCGTTCACCCAGCAACACGACGACGACAACGCCTTCAACATCGTCATACACCACCTGGCCAAAACAGAGAAGGATTCAGCACAGGAAAGTAATGGAGGAGGACGAGGAGGAATGAACTATCTGCTGCCTCCGCAGCCGCTTCAGTGGCAGCAGAAGGCGTTCTCATGGCAACTACCAACATTAGAGCAACACCAGCTGTCACACCAGTACCCGCAAACACCACATCAGCTGTCGTATCAACATCAGCAACAACAACCTCCGCGCTTCTCCCCTCCCTCAGCTCAGTGTCAAAGGTTACCACCACCCCTGCACACACTTCCTGTGTTGCAACCCCCGACACTCCACACCCCCCTACAGGTCCCAAGTTCACCTCAGAAACATCTGCACGCACTCACTCCACAACCATGCTGGTGCTGTTACAATATGCAATTTCCTTACTCTCCATACTGGAGTTATTAAGAGTAGTGGACGGTTCTCCGGATAATAAGAATCAAATTAAGTTCTGCAGTGTTGAATTTAGCCATTAAATATGTGAAAAAAAGATTTGAATATGAGTTTAATGGGATGTTGGTGATCGTACACGAGCCTTTAGCATGCGTAGATTTGAAGTTTCTCTTGTTCATTAGTTACATTTGTTTTGCTACACTCACATTACAGTGTTAAAAGGTTAGGTAGCATTCACCACTGAGACTCTTAAGACCCTGAAACATCTTATGTATTGCCTTGCAATTGTTTTTAACGTTTTGTAACTTAACCAAATAGAGAAAAATGAAAACAAATGCTGTCAACTCTATACGAGTCTTTTCTTTCCTGTTGCTTTATTAATCCACTACAGACTCTGTAATAACCTCACTGCAATGAGGCTTCACTATATTATGTTATTAAGTACTGTGTCCAACAGAAACTGAAATGCGAGACAGGCATCCCATTGGAGTCCTCTTTCGTGAGACTTGCTAAATCCATGTATTTATTTGCTTTGCAGACAAGTAAAAAATACCTTTTCTACTCCCGTAACGTAACTGGTATCTCTTGGTTTATGCCAAATATGTGTAAAACTGTAAGATGTTTTAATATTTTTGTTGAGTCATCCTGCATTGGAGTGTACGCATAAATGTATCCAATCAAATGTGATTTGGGCCGACCAGTTCATCCCTGCTATTATATAAAACCACGCCTTTAGCTTGTGGGTGATCACAGTAGCTAGTGGAGTTATATTATAGGTCAGAGGTGTGGTTTTCATAAAATTTATATTTCCAAAACAGTGTAGGTGAGGAGGTCAAATTTGATCTAATGCTGTGATTTAATAAGAGGTTGTGTAGGGATGGTTACTTTGGAAATGTAGAAGGTTACATTCATTCAAAATGTATTAGTAGTGTAACTATTTCAATTAATTTATCAAAGTAATGTAACTTATTACATTTAATTCATTTTTGATTACTTTTCTAAATTTCTAATGAAAGATTTCAACTCTCGTGGTGCTGTAAATTCCAACAGAAACCAATCAAAAGCATCAGAAAAGCATCAAACTTTACTGAATGGCTGTGCATGAAAATGGCAAATGAAGACATTGTGCACATGAAAAACATGCAAAGGAACGAAATGACAATTGTACAACTTATAGCCGAGATTTGTTCAGACAATATTTGGATCTAACCCCCAATGTGACATGAACATTTTCATAAGAAACTGTAATTTAATTACACATTTCTTCCCAGTAACTGTAACGATTACAGTTACATTTATTTTGTAATGAAATTACATAACTAAATTAGTGATAAGAGGAATATGGTGGACAACACATCAGTCCTCTACAGCTACAGTGTTTTTTTAAGAAACTCACGCTCCAGAAATATTCACTCCTGTGATCAGATATTTTTTCCCAAAATTCCCTGACCTCCATTTCACTCTCAAATACGTCACATTACAGAAACGAAAGATGCTCTATCTGCCGTTTCACTGGGACTTTAAGCTTCCTGATTTTGTCAGCTATAAAGAAAAATTATCGGCTTGTTAGATGTTTGACTCTCATCATTCGCTGCTTGTTTACGTTTGCACCGAACCTATGTGAGGTAATTAACTGGGGTAGACTGTCCACAGTTTATTAAGGCCGGTGAAAGACAAAAGGGACTCAGTCATCTTGACTGACAAACAAAAAAAATCAGCCTAACGCTGCATAGAGTTGTGTTGATTCTCAGTGAGATCGGCAGTATTGCCTGCTGTTCACCGTCTCACATTACAGAGAATAATTTAATAATTTAGTAATGTCACTTAAATATTGCTTAATTCAGCTCTAACATCTGTACCTAGAATCTCACATCTTGTCCTAAACAGAGGAAGTTGACTATGAGGGGTAAATGCACGGGCTTGTTTGCCACCGACAACAGAGCAATGTTTTCTGTTTTACCTTCACAGAGCAGAGATGGACAGTTTCCAAACACATGAAAAAAAACAAGAGGCTCTTTGTATGATGTGTGCGTGGTTTGTTCCACCTACAGTAGCCAATAAGTCTCTCCAGATGTCTCCACGGAGACAAAGTGTTTCCACTACAACTGCCAACACACACACACAAACACTGATGTCATTGGTGGCAAAAGATGCAGGTTTCTGAGTAGGGGGTAGAAAATGGAAATGGACAAAAGAACTTCTTTCTTTCTTTACTTTCTTATACTTTACTACATAACTATTACTATATAATTTCTGCATGTTATTTATAGTCAAATTCAAATGAAAATCTATTTTTCACCTTATTAATTTCAGGCCTCTTTAATAATACATAAATCAGACAATATTTACATTCAGCTAAACCATTTTTAAAAGTTTGAAAGTGGAAACAAAGCAGTACACACATGTGGCCCAAAGATGGTGAACACAGCAAACAGAACACCTTAGTGTGCTAGTGTTAGCATTGTCATTGTAAGCATGTTGGCGTGCTAGCGTTAGCATTCAGCTCAAATCACAGAGTCTCACAGAGCTGCAAGGCTGTAGACTCTCAACCTTGTTTCTTATTTAAACACACATATCAGTCATTTGGTCTTTTCTATCATCACAATAATTCAAACCATGAGGAAGATACGTATGCTCAAACTCTTAACCTTTAAGGTTTGTGTGTAACTTTGACACTGAAAGATGTCAATTTAAGCAGTTGTAGTCACTGTTTGCACTTTCCTGGTTCTTACAGTGCAAAATAACATCACAACATTTGAAAAAGTCAAGTAACACCTCTGACATTATTACATGACTTCACTCTGAATCAGAGTGTATGTTTTTGGAAAATGCTGCAATGACTAGGCTACTATTCTTTCACTCCCCCCCACTCTCTCTAAGTCTGTCAATTAGTGATAATGGACCCCGTCGGCCAAGAGAAGACCACTCCCTCCCTCTTAACTCCCTCCCTCCTTGACACACACACACACACACACACACACACACACAAACAAACGCTCTCTCTCTTTCTGTCCGTCTTTCTATCTCTCAGTCAGTAATAATGGAGCCCAGCAGTCCGAAGAAGATCCAGTTTGCTGTACCTCCACTGCAGGGACAGCTGGACCCACAGGCTGCCGAACATGTGAGTGTATCTGAGCATGTGTGTGTGTCACAGAGTGGGCTGAACAGTGCGGGTTCACCAATGTGACGGCTGAATGGGGCTGTGTGTCTGAATCTGTGATGTTGTCTAGAATTTTCTGTGTGTGGGTGCAGACCAGCATGTGTGCATAAGTTGATCTTGTGAAAACTGCTGTTTGTGTATCTGTGTGGCAGCATGTGCATTTTAATAGCTCTGTCATATTTGATGGCCATGCATTTGACACGTTTGAGTGTTTTTGCCGGCTGGTTTGTTTTCATGTCTATTGGCAAAGAGTTTAATATTTTTGTGAGCATATGTAATAAACTAAAATACCTACCATAAAACTAGTTAACACTGAAAAAAAAAACCTCATTCAATGGTGATTTAGTCTTTAAGTTTCAGTGTTTCAAATTTCAGAAAAAGTTTCTTCTCTCCCATTGAGCACAAACGATTTAGCTTTTTGCATGTTTACTTCATAATCATCTGGTTATGTAAACGTGACTACCTAGAAATGTCAAGTGACCGTTAAATGTAGCCTACTCCTGTCACGGACGATCTCTGCCAACAGGTTTACGCCCGTTCTCTTGGGGACGGTGTATAAAGGCATTCAAGGAAACATGGATTATCACTAACTAACTGATCTCAAGTAAAGTGGGAAATCAAGACAGAGCGATGCAAAGGCCGGTTTAAGTCCAGAAACGTACCGAACACTACAGATGAATAACTTGTACAGAGTATCTGAGGTGTAATTTCCCTTTAACTGGTTCTGAATGGCTCCTACAAGTAAAAACAAACAGAAGCTGGTCTTTCATACAAGCTTAAACACTGCATCTGGGAGTCCCTGTGAGACCAGAGTGTTTGGTACTGGTCTTTATGAACCGTTTAGTCAACAGAAACCGGAAGTTGTTTACTTCTAAGGAAGCTGGTAATGAACAGTGACAGGTTAAGGCCCCTTTGTGGCTCTTTGGGGAGTCCATGTGTTGGCCAGCATTTACAGAAGATAATTAACATTTACATTCCTGCTGTGTGGCAGTGTTGTTCGTCAGAGAGCCAAGCAGAGTAAACTCAATAACATTAGTTATTATGGCTTTATAAGCGATCCTTGAAAGAAGTGCCTGTAATTCACTAGGAGTTTAAGTCATGTTTAACATGTTAAAATGTCCTTTTACAGCCTACAATTTAATGTTTGGACAACTGTAAATGTTGCCACTTGCTACAGTACAGTATGTGGGAAAGGTGTGCTTTTTAGATAGGTACTAAAACTGTATGTGAATACTTATATTTTTAATTAAGAATAATAATTCAAAGCCTGAAGCATTGAGGCAGTTAATTACATGCTCTTAATTAAGTTTACACAAATTCTCAGGAGGGTGTTTTTACAGCGTAAGAATCGGGGCAATTAGTCCCCGTTGGTATTTTTAATGAACTTTTATTTGGATAGTGAGCTAAATTTTGTGTTTTCAAAGTCTAATTACTGGAACAGTAGTCAAGTTAAGTCAAAATGTATTTAAAGTGGATTTTCACACAAGAGTGTCTCACCATAGATGGGCTGTTATGAAACACAAATTAAAATATGTAGAGATAAAATGTTAGAAACAATGGCAGTAAAACCAAAAAGCCTGCAATTAAACCACTAAAAAGGTGTTAAACCAGCAATGGTGGTTACAGGGAATTAAACAGTGTAGGACAGAGACAACAAGTGAGTCTGGCCTTGAAAGGTTTCCAGAGAAGGATCTATTCTAATGTCTACAGTAACAATGAAATCAAGTTCAAGATGATAAGAGGGCTGAGGGAAGCAACAATGAAAATGTGTGTGTGTTGTGTGTTTACCTCAGATCCGTCGCAGAAGACCAACTCCTGCCACTCTGCAGATCTACAGACAACCTGGCACAGGTGAGAGAGAGAGAGAGAGACTGAAAGAGAGGGGGGGGGGGCTGAAAAGCAGCAGCTATAATGGAACTTTTATTAGATTTGCGCTGCAGCTTTTGGTAAGTGATATCATTGCTCAGACTGGGCTGATGGATGCCTAAAGTGCGTGTATGTGCGTGTGTCGGCCCTCAGCTCTTATAAATCCCTCTACACAGGAAATGACCGATTGAATAATCGTCGGCCTGATTCCATTTTGTGAGTTCAGCTCAGCTCAGCGAGGCTGGTTCCAGTACAGTTGTATAAAGCTCTGCAGGTGCCTGAGGTGTTTTCGAGCGGCCATTATTTTCTGTTTCTCAAAGTAAAAAAAAAAGAGAAAACAAGGATGTTGGGAAACATAAACATGGACAGGCCGTAACACAACATCAGCATCTTTAATTGTATGAAAGAAATCAATCCCCAAGAATGTGGAATACTTTATCTCGCTCTATGGTTGATCTGTGCACCAAATTGCAGAGATTTTAATTGTTACTTTCTCTGCACTGTCAGTCAGTCTGTAGAGTAGAAACCATCTGGCAGCTGCAAAAACAAGAAGTGACCGCGCTCTTGGCCTTGAAACAAAGAAGAGCACCGTGACATTAAAAGTGCAGATGTTATGTCTTCAGCTGTTAAATTACTGTCTGTATTTTCAGAAAACAACAGTTGGTCATTTTGTCTCCAACAAATGCTGATACTTTCTGAAGGCATTAAGTAATGTAGGACCTTTGCAGACTTCTTCTGGAAACCTCTGGGAATCATGTTTGCTCTCTCGTAAAGGTGCATCCTCTGATATTGTCTTATTTCCATCAGAGCCCCCCCCCCCCAAAAAAAAAATCTTCCTCCAGCTCACAGGTGGTGTTTTTAAACTCGTACGGTTCATGGCTGATATTCAAAACATCAACACTGAGCTGAGGGGGAGTCACACTGGTGCACAGAGTGACGTGTTCCTTCATCACCATAAAAACACACACACACACACACACACACACACACACACACACACACACTGTAGTTTGTTTTGACTCAGTCCCATGTTACTGCTGCTGGAAAATACTCCCTAAAGCCCCAAAAGTGGATTAATCCTCAGCTGAAAATAGTCCCCTAAAAAATGCACTATTTACTCCCGTTTGAGAAGTATTTGCCAAAACTACAGTGGCAAATTGACTCAGAAGATTATTAACCTTTTTCTTAAAAACTGAAAGTATATATTTGTGAACTGTTTTTAAAGATTCACGTCTTCAGTAGGAACGAGTCCCACAGAGAAGCTGGACTAACAGATTGTTTGTTTTACTCTATTTATGCGATTTGTTGAAATAAAGATTGCTGCTAGCCTTATGCTTTAACACAACAGCAGCGAGAGAGTGAATTAAAATTAATCCACTAAAGATCAAAATGTATTCTGTAAGTCAGATATCTCAGCATCTGGCCGAGTACCTGCTGAGTCATCAATCAATGGCCCCTTTAACAAAACAGACCATAATCACCCGCAGGTGTTAAAAAGGTGATTGTTAAACACTGATTCCAGGAAGTCCTGCACTGGGAACTGCCAAACTTTATTTACAAACTGGAACAGTGCCGCTCTGATCACATGGCGTTTATCTAAAAGCTGCTTGATCTCGACATGATCACGGTACGGCTTCAGGCCCCAGAGGAAACAAGACTACCAATGCACACTACCCAGCCTGACCAATGTGGTTTCAACTAGCAGGCTGATCAGCAACAGACCCTCTGACACTGTTAGATCCTCAAACTCTCGCTTGTTGGGGCTAAACAACATCTGTCGTGCAGATTTGGAAACGGCGATGTGCCAGCAACTTACATAACCTGAGCTATAGCGGCAAATCAGTAAAAACAGAAAGAGCTCACTGCTGCTGTCTCATCTCTCCTGCAGATGTTGGAGATCAGCACAACGCCAGCGGAGACTCTCAGGTTTGTACTGTTATACATGCAGATGCAAGAGAGAAGTGGGGAAACACACCAGCAGGTAAACACTAATCTGCTGGAGTCACAGGAACCAGACACGATAGCCAGTGTTAGGAAATGAACTTCCACTTTAACACATAGAGACATTAAGCTCAGGTGTGTTTATCTGCAGCAACCTCTAATATAAGCTTTTGAAATAAACAAACTGTTTATTATTTTTGCCACCAGCTGATTAAACTCGAATTATGAACAGTTCAAAATGTTAATCATCAGTGAAAAGATAAGACAATTCCTTACTGTAGTTCCTAAATATTGTAACATATACACACACACATTTCATGAGAACTTCAGACCGTCAGACAATCTGCCAGATAAATGATTGTGAAGCTGATGTTGAGATCAATAAGGACAACACAGTCTATCTTGTCTACTATTGGCTATTTTTTTTTAATGCATAAGCAACATAACTTCCACCTTACATCCATCATTTTTACATTACATTATTATTAAGTACATTGCTTGGCTTAAGAATATTGTTTAAATCATCATTAAATGAAACTAATTGTTGCAATGATGTGTGAGTCAGCTTTTTTTTTTAATTGCAAATTTAGCTTTACTTAATTCTCTGAATTGAACAGCTTGTGTCTTATAGTTCTATTTAAAATGTATTGGTTTATTTAACAGGGACATTGCACATTAATAAACTCTGCTGTAAGTGCACCAGTATAAGTTATTTTGATCGTTTATAAGCATGCAGAACAGTAATAAAAAGGAGAGAGAAAAGCAAAGCCACAATTTAAGACATGCATGCAGGTAAACGAGGACAGACTGGCGATAGAAAGACCTCGACAGCAGATGGAAGTTCACAGCTCAGACATATTGTTTCATCGTCTAGTTGCGTGACTGTGTTAAGTCAGCTTCTGATATGTTTTTTCTGTTTGTTCTGCAGGCGTCAGATGCCTCTCAGAGGAAGCAGAGCACCTACGCCCCGCCCACCATGAAAGGTAAACACAATTTTAAGCCCGGTCTCCAATCACTTAGCAAAATGTGCCCAATGCCTGAAAACATATAAGACGATGCTGTGTGCAAGGAAAGTGGAAGAAATCAATTTCCCCTGGAGGAGAAGATTATAAGGAGGGTTTACTTGGTGCATCTCAGGTCCCTCTGCAATCTACAACAATTAATCACCATTAAAGGGGAAAGCAGAGAACGCCAGAAACAACAAAGACACCAATCCAAGCATTTAAAACACAAACTATTTTACAACCATATGGCAGCATTGATAGAAAAGTTTTTGTAAGTGCCTGTGAAAAGATCCTTGAAAGCACAAAGACAGAAAGAAGCTGCCCACTGAGTCTTTTCAGACTCATTGAATTTCTTTGAAGATAAAAAAAATCTCTTAATTCTGGATTATTTGCAACGTCTGTTGTCCTTCAGAAATTCAGTGTCAAAACTGATTTAAGGTGCGACCGGGCAAACAAATGCCTACTGCAGTGATGCATCAGTTTCCTTTCTTTACAAATGCTCTTTCACTCACTACATACACAGGATGTTCTTTGTTCAGAGGTAAACATGCAAAAGAATTACAGCATACGTCACTAAGAATTTCTTCTGATCCTGGATCTGTAATGTCGTGCACTGGTGGTTTTGTTCACACACCAGTCTCCTCCTTAGTTTTTATGGTATCTATATGTTGTTTGCTTTTTGTTTTTAGGGAGTTCTGCTTGT
>NC_060161.1:1313940-1318188 GCF_021292245.1 Micropterus dolomieu | reverse complement strand
ACACACACACACACACACACACACACACACACTGTAGTTTGTTTTGACTCAGTCCCATGTTACTGCTGCTGGAAAATACTCCCTAAAGCCCCAAAAGTGGATTAATCCTCAGCTGAAAATAGTCCCCTAAAAAATGCACTATTTACTCCCGTTTGAGAAGTATTTGCCAAAACTACAGTGGCAAATTGACTCAGAAGATTATTAACCTTTTTCTTAAAAACTGAAAGTATATATTTGTGAACTGTTTTTAAAGATTCACGTCTTCAGTAGGAACGAGTCCCACAGAGAAGCTGGACTAACAGATTGTTTGTTTTACTCTATTTATGCGATTTGTTGAAATAAAGATTGCTGCTAGCCTTATGCTTTAACACAACAGCAGCGAGAGAGTGAATTAAAATTAATCCACTAAAGATCAAAATGTATTCTGTAAGTCAGATATCTCAGCATCTGGCCGAGTACCTGCTGAGTCATCAATCAATGGCCCCTTTAACAAAACAGACCATAATCACCCGCAGGTGTTAAAAAGGTGATTGTTAAACACTGATTCCAGGAAGTCCTGCACTGGGAACTGCCAAACTTTATTTACAAACTGGAACAGTGCCGCTCTGATCACATGGCGTTTATCTAAAAGCTGCTTGATCTCGACATGATCACGGTACGGCTTCAGGCCCCAGAGGAAACAAGACTACCAATGCACACTACCCAGCCTGACCAATGTGGTTTCAACTAGCAGGCTGATCAGCAACAGACCCTCTGACACTGTTAGATCCTCAAACTCTCGCTTGTTGGGGCTAAACAACATCTGTCGTGCAGATTTGGAAACGGCGATGTGCCAGCAACTTACATAACCTGAGCTATAGCGGCAAATCAGTAAAAACAGAAAGAGCTCACTGCTGCTGTCTCATCTCTCCTGCAGATGTTGGAGATCAGCACAACGCCAGCGGAGACTCTCAGGTTTGTACTGTTATACATGCAGATGCAAGAGAGAAGTGGGGAAACACACCAGCAGGTAAACACTAATCTGCTGGAGTCACAGGAACCAGACACGATAGCCAGTGTTAGGAAATGAACTTCCACTTTAACACATAGAGACATTAAGCTCAGGTGTGTTTATCTGCAGCAACCTCTAATATAAGCTTTTGAAATAAACAAACTGTTTATTATTTTTGCCACCAGCTGATTAAACTCGAATTATGAACAGTTCAAAATGTTAATCATCAGTGAAAAGATAAGACAATTCCTTACTGTAGTTCCTAAATATTGTAACATATACACACACACATTTCATGAGAACTTCAGACCGTCAGACAATCTGCCAGATAAATGATTGTGAAGCTGATGTTGAGATCAATAAGGACAACACAGTCTATCTTGTCTACTATTGGCTATTTTTTTTTAATGCATAAGCAACATAACTTCCACCTTACATCCATCATTTTTACATTACATTATTATTAAGTACATTGCTTGGCTTAAGAATATTGTTTAAATCATCATTAAATGAAACTAATTGTTGCAATGATGTGTGAGTCAGCTTTTTTTTTTAATTGCAAATTTAGCTTTACTTAATTCTCTGAATTGAACAGCTTGTGTCTTATAGTTCTATTTAAAATGTATTGGTTTATTTAACAGGGACATTGCACATTAATAAACTCTGCTGTAAGTGCACCAGTATAAGTTATTTTGATCGTTTATAAGCATGCAGAACAGTAATAAAAAGGAGAGAGAAAAGCAAAGCCACAATTTAAGACATGCATGCAGGTAAACGAGGACAGACTGGCGATAGAAAGACCTCGACAGCAGATGGAAGTTCACAGCTCAGACATATTGTTTCATCGTCTAGTTGCGTGACTGTGTTAAGTCAGCTTCTGATATGTTTTTTCTGTTTGTTCTGCAGGCGTCAGATGCCTCTCAGAGGAAGCAGAGCACCTACGCCCCGCCCACCATGAAAGGTAAACACAATTTTAAGCCCGGTCTCCAATCACTTAGCAAAATGTGCCCAATGCCTGAAAACATATAAGACGATGCTGTGTGCAAGGAAAGTGGAAGAAATCAATTTCCCCTGGAGGAGAAGATTATAAGGAGGGTTTACTTGGTGCATCTCAGGTCCCTCTGCAATCTACAACAATTAATCACCATTAAAGGGGAAAGCAGAGAACGCCAGAAACAACAAAGACACCAATCCAAGCATTTAAAACACAAACTATTTTACAACCATATGGCAGCATTGATAGAAAAGTTTTTGTAAGTGCCTGTGAAAAGATCCTTGAAAGCACAAAGACAGAAAGAAGCTGCCCACTGAGTCTTTTCAGACTCATTGAATTTCTTTGAAGATAAAAAAAATCTCTTAATTCTGGATTATTTGCAACGTCTGTTGTCCTTCAGAAATTCAGTGTCAAAACTGATTTAAGGTGCGACCGGGCAAACAAATGCCTACTGCAGTGATGCATCAGTTTCCTTTCTTTACAAATGCTCTTTCACTCACTACATACACAGGATGTTCTTTGTTCAGAGGTAAACATGCAAAAGAATTACAGCATACGTCACTAAGAATTTCTTCTGATCCTGGATCTGTAATGTCGTGCACTGGTGGTTTTGTTCACACACCAGTCTCCTCCTTAGTTTTTATGGTATCTATATGTTGTTTGCTTTTTGTTTTTAGGGAGTTCTGCTTGTATTTAAAAAAAATGTTTTTCTTTCTTTGTCTTAGGGGTAGCCATTTCTGGTTTTTCTTGTTTTCTGTTTTTTTAGTGTTCAATATTTTTCAGTCTCAGATCTAGGCTCAGCTGGCAGGACGGTGGTGGGGCTGTGGCGGGGCTGTGGCGGTTACTCATGATGATTTGGTTTCTTAAACTGTGCTTTGAGGAACAAGGTGGCTCATGGGCTTTTTCTTTTCTCTTGTACTCAGTAAGAGTGCTTGTTAATCCATAGCGCAGACTGTTATTGTTTTCTTCAGTCAGGGTTATAAACAGCATGTTTATATTTTCAGTGAGTCAATGATTAGTTGTCATTTTTCATTATTAAGTAAACCTCTCTTTATCTATGTGAATATACAACCTGTTCTCACTTGTAGGGTACCCAGGGCGTCAAAAACAGACGCCAGGGAGTCTTGACCAAGCGTCCACATGTGACGAGTTGGGAGAGAGAATGTAAATTTATCCAGTCAAACAATTACAGCATTTTTTTTATAAATTATAGCAGCTTTTAAATAGGATGAGCGTCATCTGGCTGAAATGTGCAACCAAAAACGTGCATTAAAAGCTCCTTTTTTTAGTAACACTGGAGACAGCTGGTTTTATGGTTTGACAATTAGTTTATTTATTTTGGGGGTTTTATTGGTGTTAGTAGTAGAACTGTGTTTGTTTACCTTTGGGTATGCAGGCTATGTAAGTTATATACACTCACCTAAAGGATTATTAGGAACACCATACTAATACTGTGTTTGACCCCCTTTCACCTTCAGAACTGCCTTAATTCTACGTGGCATTGATGCAACAAGGTGCTGAAAGCATTCTTTAGAAATGTTGGCCCATATTGATGGATAGCATCTTGCAGTTGATGGAGATTTGTGGGATGCACATCCAGGGCACGAAGCTCCCGTTCCACCACATCCCAAAGATGCTCTATTGGGTTGAGATCTGGTGACTGTGGGGGCCATTTTAGTACAGTGAACTCATTGTCATGTTCAAGAAACCAATTTGAAATGATTCGAGCTTTGTGACATGGTGCATTATCCTGCTGGAAGTAGCCATCAGAGGATGGGTACATGGTGGCCATAAAGGGATGGACATGGTCAGAAACAATGCTCAGGTAGGCTGTGGCATTTAAACGATGCCCAGTTGGCACTAAGGGGCCTAAAGTGTGCCAAGAAAACATCCCCCACACCATTACACCACCACCACCAGCCTGCACAGTGGTAACAAGGCATGATGGATCCATGTTCTCATTCTGTTTACGCCAAATTCTGACTCTACCATCTGAATGTCTCAACAGAAATCGAGACTCATCAGACCAGGCAACATTTTTCCAGTCTTCAACTGTCCAATTTTGGTGAGCTCTTGCAAATTGTAGCCTCTTTTTCCTATTTGTAGTGGAGATGAGTGGTACCCGGTGGGGTCTTCTGCTGTTGTAGCCCATCCGCCTCAAGGTTGTGCGTGTTGTGGCTTCACAAATGCTTTGCTGCATACCTCGGTCGTAACGAGTGGTTATTTCAGTCAAAGTTGCTCTTCTATCAGCTTGAATCGGTCG
>NC_060161.1:1259812-1312604 GCF_021292245.1 Micropterus dolomieu | reverse complement strand
GTGCAGAGCTCTCTACCAGTGAGTGATGCACTGAGTTGGTTCCAGGAAGTGCTGGAAGGAAGTCCAGTAAAAGCTTTTCTTTTATTGATCTCGTCTGTCTGTGTGTGTGTGTGTTTTTAGTTCGCTAAAAGCCTCATGAGTTACTGCCTATATGCACCAAATGCTTGCATTTACATACAGTAGAATCATAAAAAAAGTGTTTTATTTATTAATCTCATTGGGTTTTATTCTCACACTTTGGTTTTGTATCATTTAGTTTCCATGTTGAAGGTGATATCTATACAAATAAGTTCCTTAATTAGTTAGTTTATTTAGTCTCTGCTGGCTCAGATGCAGAGTTTGGACGGACAGATCTGAACTTAACACTGATCCAAGAGGTCCAAGTCCAAGTGTTTTTAACCTGTTTTAATTGTGCCCTGAATTACACGCTTGTCAACTTATAATTTTGCAAGTCATGAAAATTTGGCGTAAAACTGTTGAAGTATAAGAAAATTAGAAAGACCACAAACCCAAACGCTGCATATGTAACTTTTTCTCTCAGTGACTGAAGCTAACGTTACTGAAGCTAACGTCAAAGAACTTCCATGAGTAGAATATGATGTGATGAAAGGACCAGGGGTCGTTGGATTAACCACACACTAGATAGTAGCAACCAAGCAATGAACGTTAGCTTAGCATTACGACTTTAGACGAGAGATGTAGAAACACAGGCCACGTAACATCACCATAAAAGACAAAATACATGACAATACAAGATATAAAAGACACACAAAAATGGATAAATAAGTAAAAACAGATTGACTATAAAAAGTCCAGAATAAATAGTAACTTTATATAACTAAGACAGCCTTACTTCCTTGGGCAGGTCTTTCCAGAGCCTCGGGGCCCCAACTGCAAAAGCTCTGTCCCCCTTTAGTTCAAAGTCTAGACACAGGCTAGACCCCTGCCGGAAGATCTCAAATTACGCCTAATTTATAAGTAGGAGCCAAGCCACGGAGAGCCTTAAAAGTAATCAATAAATCTTAAAATCAGTCCTAAAACAAACAGGGAGCCAATCTGAAATAATATCCCATGGGGTGGAAGCGGAAGGAGGGGATTAGGAAGGAGGACTCTCTATATCTCATAGTAGCTCTACCATATAAAAAAACTACTACCTTAAAAACAGCTATGGTTTGTCTTTGTTTGGGTCCATTTTACAGTTTTGTGATGTTCTCATTCTCTTGGAAAACTGGGGAAATTTACTGTGGAACAACATAAAAGGTTTGAATGGCAGAGGAATTTATTTAGTAAATCAGCAACACCTACAGGTAATTTCTCTGGCGTCTTCCCCTGAAGCTCCTGGCCGAGTGGGATATTTATTTTTGTTAATTAAGGGAAAGGCTACTGAACTATTTTTCCGATCAGCTGGATTTTTTTCTTTCATGTTTTCTCATTTAGTTTGGTTTATAAATTTTTGATTTATTTTGGGCTATTTCAGCTTTACCCTTCTGTAGTTGAAGCATCTCTCCACTAGAGGTGCTCTTCTCTCCTCAGAGCTTCAGCTGGGGGTGGAGCAACACCTTCTCGGGGCGGGGCTTTGTGACACAGACGGCCAGCTGAGCCCAATCACAGCACAGCTCTATGCATCCGCTTCCCTGTGGGCCAATCACAATGGGCCAGAGGAAGCCAATGGAAATGAGGAGAGTCTGCTGTTAGCCAATCAGGAGAGAGGAGTGGCAGAGAGCGCCAGTTCAGGGGGTAAAACTTGTTTTTAGACAGAAAAACTTACACACTTTGGCCGGCAGAATACTCCAAAATAAATCACATTTTGTTTTCTCCGATCAGCACTAAGAAAGAAAATACTTAGGGAAATATACGATTTGAGTTATTACATGGAAGTTAGACAAAAACACACCGCAAGCAACCACTAACATGACACCGTTGGTCTGTCAGCGGCAGAGACCAGCCTGTGGTAAATGACACCAAAGGGAGTGCTTTTAGGAGTTAGGTTATTTGGAGTATACTGTTGGCATACACACACACACACACACACGTTTAATTTCATTGACAAAATTACACTGAACAATAACCAGCAACCACTATAATATTTCGCTTGACAACAACAAGCTTGACAATATTTTTCTTAATTATATCCAAATTAATTAAAATGTAATAATAATAAAAAAATAAGATACTACCAGTTAGCTGCAAACAACATTTCATTTGGTGAAGCTGACGGTTTACATACAAAACAAAGCATATACAATAAAGAAAAGGTTAGCTGGGCACGAAAATCTTTCACAAATCACTAATTCAGTGTTTTCGTTTTGTCAGAAAGAGTTTGCATATATACAAATTAAAACTGCATTAACCAATGTTTATTTATAATAACACGGAATCAAATGTAACATGAAAGGCTTGTGGCGCCCAAATCAAAGATTAATTAAAATTCTGCACCTTTAAAAAGGACCTTTTTAGTCTCTTTATACTCTTTAACACCTGCAGGCAGCAAACACGCTCTGATAAAGAAACTGTATACCAGTTGTGGAGGATTTTGATCCTTTACTCAAGTAAATGTATGTCAGCATAATCAGGAAAATACACAAAGTATTAAAAGTACTCAATGCAGAAAAATGTTAATGTTATACTATTATAATGATGAGATTATTGTTGCTCATTCATTACTGTTAAAGCAGGATTTTACTGTTGTACTTGGTTGAGGTGGAAGTATTTTATATCTACACTGCAATTTAAGATTATTTTCATGATGGATTAATCTGCTGATTATTTCCTCCATTAATTGATGTTTATTTATTTGGAAAAATTCTGCAAAATAGTGAGAAATTCCGCTCACAGTTACCCAGAGGCCATTACAAAAAAATTTATTAAAATAATTCAAAAGGAAAAGCAGCTAATCTTCACATTTGAGAACTTAAATTATCAAAAGAGATGCCAATACATTTGTTCTTGTGTAAACTGTAGTTTTGTTACAAACTAAACTACCCATCATATTTTGCAAACTATTCGTATGTTTAGTGTTTAAAAACCTTAATTTGTAAAGTCATTGTAAAGCTTTCAGATAAATGTAGCCAATAAGTATTTTTTGCCTCTGAAATGTAGGGAGTAGGAGCAGAAAGTGGCATAAAAAGCAAAGACTCTTGTAAAAGTACCACAAATTTACTGTACTTGGTTACATTTCACCACTGCGGTACATTACCTGCCCAAAACCAAACCATAGACAGTCAAAGTTGGAACATCTAGCAGCTTAAGAGCTGAGAGGAGAGTGAAAATTGAATCAGGCAGATAAAAACTCAACTCCAAATGAATAATGTTGCTCCGTGTCCATAAACACAATATCCTAGTTAGTTATTAAACTTAAAATTGATAGATGCAGCTTTAAGGTTCTGTTGCCCACAAGACCATGTACAAAAAAAAGCAAAAAATAACAATCTCTGAAAAATAAACAATGCACACACTCACTCTGTTACTAATAACTCTCTCTCTTTACATTTCCACAATAACACTGTATGTTGTTCTTTTGACTACTAACAGCACTAACTCTTCTCTCTCTCCCTCTTGTGGCTTTGCATTATTTTCCTAACCCCTTTTTTAAATCCTCTTTTAACCCCTCCACCTCTCTCTCTCTCTCTCTCCATCTTTCTCAGATTTGTCATGTGCCCACAAAAAGGAAGCGTCCAGTCCCGACTCCGTCTCCCGATAGCCACCTTCGCTCACTTTTCATCTCTTCGTCTCTCATTTACCAACTCTTGCTCACTGCTGTTCATCTGAACCTCATTAACCCACTGCTTCACTCTTGAGCTACACATAAATAACGTGTGATTTAATTAGGGTTGGGTATCGTTTAAATTTTAATCGATTCAGATTTTACTTATCGAATATCGGTTCCGATTCGTTTCACCACAGATCTTGCCAGCGCTCGGAAACCTTCATCTTTATGTTCCCCTTCATGATTAAAGTGAAAGGCGTTTCTGTACTAGAGAAGCATTTCTGGGGACTCGCATCTAAGAAAAATATATGTTGGAATCATTCATTCGTTCAGGTCAGCTCACCGGTGTTTTGTAGCCGAGCGTGAGACATTGCTATTGTTAACTGTAGCTGGGAGACTGCAACACATTGAACACGTTGTGTTCTTCCAGATTCATGCCGTGTTGAAGTAAATGACTTATTGTTATGCGTCATATTGGAGCTGCTTCCTTCCTCAAATCTCCTTACTGCAGGTGTTGCATTTTGCTGTGTCGTTCTTCTTTTTTTAGTGAAGCTAAGCCCGACTTTGGAGCGTTTGCTGCGGTCCGTCATGGTCCAGGAATAGAAACAGTTGCAAATCTGGTAACAAACCGGTTCTCGATACCCAACCCTAGTTTTGATTTGGCAACAGCTTGTACTTTCTTTCAAACACACACACACACAGATTTTAGTTAAATATACTATCAGTCTAAATTTAAATGACTGTAATGGTGAAGTTTTGCTTGTGAATAAAGATGTATTATATTGAAACATTTACTGAATGTCTGACTATTCTTTAAACTTTAATAAAAGTCTTTGTTTAGTTTAAGTCCTTCATTTTAATGCTAAACATATTGTAGTATTTGATGGATTGCTTTATGTTCATGGTGGTCTTTGCACTTTTATGCACCAGGACATTAATACACTCAAGTCTGAAAGCTAAAAAATGTAGCATAAACCCAAAGGGGATAAAACTGAACATTTGGACATCCATTAAGAGATTAAAACGTTAAGAGTACAGCTTTGTTTGTGTACCAGTTACGCAGCAATAAATAGCATTACATGCCGACCCTCCTTGCATCTGTGCGACCCTACTGTTTGGAGATTAACATCCCCTGTCACTGCATTAACAGCTGAAATCTCTTGGTGGGTTTGTGAATGAGTGTGTGGTTTGTGCAACACTAGTCCGGGTGTTTTTATCACATCGCCCTGAGAGGCAAAATGTCCACAGATGGGATGAAGAAACGTGAAAGAAGAGGACGGAAAGAAACAAATGGGATGCACCATAACAACGCAGTGTGTTTTCAATCCATCAATACTTTGGATTCAAATGTTTTGAAGTGATTTATTTCTTGCTTTCCATCATAGATAGATATGATAATCTCTTTGGTGTTTTGCCCGTTTCTTGGATTTTGTTGGTATTTCCTGTCGATGCTGTGTCCACTGAACAGCTGGAAAATTGAGGATTTATAGAGGGACTTTGTGAATTTTTACTCTTTAGCGCCAAAAGCTCCTAAGGTTTATTTTGTGAAATATACTTAAAGCATCAAAAGTAAAAGTACTCAATAGTGCAGCATGGTATCACTTTAATGTTGCAGCTTGTGGAACTGATTTTAATGATTTAATATTCTGCGGTGTAGCTTAATCTATAATAATACATGATTTATTAGTTGATTATAACTTGAATTGATCTAAATCTGCAAAGTCATTTGGTCATTTAGTAATTTAAGATTTAATGCAGTTAAGTAAAAAGCCTCATGTAGCTGATTAGATGTATAAAGTAACACCAAAAGGAATTACTCGAGTAAAGTGCAAATACCTCAAAATTGAATGTATTGTACTTGAGTAGATGTACTTAATTACTTTTCACCACTGTATCTGATATGTACAGTATATTTAATATGTATTTTTAATTCTTTCCTTTTGTTTTCTTTTGCCTTCTTGTAAGCCCATCAATATTGTTTAATTTCACATTTGTGTGCTTGTGTAGGTAAGCTGAAAAGCTCTGTACCCGAGGAGGATGAGGAGGAAACCAACCCTCAGGGCGATTGATCCAGGAGAGACATCTCAACACAAAAGAGGCAGCAAACTCATCTTTGATATTCTGGACAAATCAACTCAGACACACTCTGGCATCCATCCAAGTGTAGCACCTACATGACAAGACATTGATCAACACGACTCCACACAAATTGTCACTGACTCTACGGTTGCCTAATCATGCTCAACAAAATCAAAACTTACCATTCTTTGCCGTGTTTTAGTTCATCCATACAGTGGAAATATGATTTTCCCTCTAACGAAACTGATAACAATTCACTGCCATCGCAACAGTTAACCTCTAACAGACGCACAGCAGCCGCCATTTTAACACTTTTGGCGGGAAACTTAGAAACCTTTGGAGTAATTTGTTCTGATGCTGAGAAACCAACAAAAATAGAGTGTAGATGCTGTCATTTCATAATTTACACACTGAAAATAAAGTTCAATTTTATATTTGTGTGCTAGCTAACTGCTAGCTACCGGTGTAGCCAAGATGGCTACCTAGCAAGGGTGAACTACACCTGCTTGCTAGTTAGCAAACAGCTTAAGCTTATTCACAGTTGATTGATTTTGAGTAAACTGCTCAAATTAAAAACATACAATGAAAATGTTGATGGCAATAAATTAAACCAGCTAACTTTAATGTTTACATTCACATAGGCCTAGTTAGTATTTCATGACAGCTAGCGACTGTTATTGTGATGGCTCACCTGTAGAAATAATGCAGGTTTTGTTCTCCAGGATAACCATATTTGGTGGCTAATCATTTGGGTCACTTCCTTCCTCAAGCTTTCCTCAAAATGCCAGGAATTCACAGGTGGTTAACAAAACAGTAACACCTGAAAAAATAGGCAACTGTAGCTACTGGAATACAATACAAATGTAATGCAATAAATACTACCATAAGCTTTTAGTTCATTGTCAGTATCGATTCTGAAGGAATGTGCAGACATATTTACATTTATGCTAATGGTCCCACCTGTGTTTTTCCTGAAGTCAAAATGTCTGGTGTGAAACAAGTCTGTTAGATTGCATGTTCTAGTTATTTTGTTCCAGCTTGGATAAAATAACAATACGAGTTTCACAGTGTAGAATTTGCCATTTATCAAGCAGGCTGTTCTGCAACATGCAAAGTAAAATATAAGTGTACATTTGACCAGCACAGATTTACATTTTTAAATTAACTGGATGAGGTGATAAATCTGATTATTTCTATGTATTTTTGTCAATAAAGGGTAGGGGGATTCTTTTTCTAATCTGTAGTATATATCCTTGTGATAAAAAAACAACAACAAAACAACAGCAGCAATAAAATGTCAGGATAGATTTTATACATAATAGATTAACATCTACATCTTTAACACCGATTCGCCTTCATTCCAGTTTTAAGGTATGTGTTTTCTTGGGATGCCCCCTTTTGGTGGCCTCTATAAGATACATCAGGATTTACTGGATTTAAATAGCTGGTTTCATAATGCCGCCGCAGATGTAAATGATCAGTCACATGCTAACAGTGCTTTCTCTAGTAGAACATTTTGTTACGGATGCCATGAAATGGGGACGAATTTTGTGTAAAACCCAAAATGAAATAAACACTTGCCAATGAACAGGTGCAGTGTATATTCCTTCCAGGTACCTATACCAGGTGTTTCAGCAATGCACAGGGAAATATAAATTTATACACCTGTATTAGTTATTGTTTGGGTCCACTTTCTTTTTTTAAATATATTTGATGTTGTAAACTGGTGAAGTCGCCGTTTTCTAAAGGCATTTTACTATTTATTATTAGCTTTTGTCAATTAAGTGAGTGTTGTAAGATTAATTTCACACCAAAACCAAATACACCTACTAGGCTATTAATGCATTTGTTTTGAAATAGTTAAATTTACTTTTAAGTGATGAAAGTGGCACTGTTGAGACAGTTTTTGTGTTACCAGTATTTAAATAATTTACTCTAGTAAAACAGTAGTGATAACACATTTTAGCAACACTTTTTACCTAAATTACCTGTAAATATAGGTATATAGTATATATTTAAAGTATCAAAAGTATGCGTTTGTCAGAATGGGTCCTGTCAGTATTGTAGCATATTAATGGACCATTTTTATGGATGTATGTAAAACATTTAATATCATAGCTGGTTGAGGAGATAATTTTAACTACTTTATTTACTTCTGGGTAATTAAATCTTCACACTTTATAAAACTGATCAAGTTTCATTTGTAAAATCTGAAGATTAACTCCAAACTATAACTGTCAAACAAACACAGCAGAGTACGAAGTACAAAATTTGCCTTTTCAAATGTACTCAAGGATTGGGCTTACAATACATGGCATTAATTATCAAAATGAGTCTGTTCAAATTAAAGCATTACCACTTACGAGTTCTCACTTTACCACGTCAGCCGTGTCCATGTGCGCGAACCACCTTCACACACTCACAGTTCAGGTCTGACACAGCCCTAAAATTTATTTTATTCATATCATTTAAGTTACATGGTGGAATCAGAGACAAAAAAAAAGGGGTTAGAAAGAAAACAGCAACCATTCAACATCAAATGGCAGAATGTGTCTGTGAATCGGTCCTCACATGCTTATAATGCATACTACTGACTGAAATATACAGTAGAAATAGTACATGTAATCTACTGTAAAGTGTAGACACGTCATTTACTACATTTCAGTGTATTCCTGCTACGTACTGCAAATGTGACTTCACTTTGCTTCTGGATTGTAACTTTTAAACAGTCCTCTGTAGTACGCAGTATGAGCTTTCAGATGGAGCCCTGGAGTTAGTTATACATTAGCAGAGGGCTGGCATAAAGGGAGCATGGTTTGTGTATGTGTCTCAATATGTAGCCCTTGCCATGACTTGATTGAGGACCGAAAAATGTCAAAAATAAATTAGACTGCACCTTGTAAAAGTCATCCGTCTGTCTAGCTGGAGGCCGTCTTTCTTAAAAGGTCCCGTACAACCATTGCAAAAACGTTATCCGCTCATCTGGAAAGATCATTTGAGGATGCCCCATCGACCAGTTTATAGATCCAGTAATAACATCACCAAGTGTGTGCATATGTTGCAGCTCCAGATTTGAGATCAATTCAGATTTACTTTCTCTGTGGAGGAATTGGTCACAAGCTACTACTAACACATTTATCTAGCCACTGCATGTTGATGGTAGACCTTCAACAGCTGTTGGGGTAAGGTGCCTTTGAGCAAGGCACTATCCCCCCTGCTGCTTCAGTAGGGCCTGTCGGTGGCCAGCAGTACAAGACTAAAAATTAAGACACAGAAAAGCTAAATTTCCCTCGATAAAGATGAAAGTTTCCTCGTATTTTCAGAAGCTGCAAGAAATTATTTAACAAGAGATCATATAAATTATATTTTGCACTGGCATGTTTATTTCTACTTTACATCATTGGAGAAAAAGAGTAGCACCTACTGAACCAATACTTAATTGGGAAAGTTGACTAACGACAGCTGTGAGGAATATTTGCAGGTGTACCAGGTTTCTGTCTGCAGCATGGGGCGCCTGCTCCACGCCTTTACTGTAGTACTACTGCAGTATTTTTAAAAGTTTGTTCCCACTGTAAAAGTTCTAGTGTCACCACTTATGTTTAGCGATCGGCCCGCAGGGGCAGAATGTCTATCGTCCAAACCATCCCGACACTTAAAATGACCCATAAACACCCAAACACTCCACCACTTCCAAGCCCTGATACACAATTTTTAGTGTCAACACATTTGGCAAATTGTCATAATCATTGTCGTCATCGTAAGAATAACAAAAAAAAAAACATTAAAAACAGACGAGTTCAGTTCACATCAAAGTAGAATACAGATATTATATCTTTACCCACAAAATGTTCATGTTACAACTAGCTTGAAAAAGAAAAAAAAACAAAACATCACCATGTTATACAAGTCTGTCTGTGTGTGTGTGTTTGTGTGTTTGTGTTACCTGTGAAATGTTGTAGTTTTATATCTGCTCAGGATGTCTGTCAGTGTGTGTGTGTGTATAAGTGTAAACTTACATTAACAAGCAACATGTCTTTCATTATCAACACAGGAATCCTCACCCGCAAAAAAATAAAACAAAAACCCACATCACATCAGAACCATTTGCATTCCCTAAGTAAGCATCCAAACCCATCACCACATAGAAGATGTCAGCTGGCCACTAAAAATCTCAAATCTTTCATCGAAAAAACAAAAGGAACAAAAGAAAATAATATTTTAGTGTCAACTATATATATACTATATATTTATATTTTTCTTCTTTTATACCAACCAAACATATGGTATATTATGTGTTGCTGTGGTTATGGTCCCTGGCAACATCATGAAAAAGTACAATGATTAAAGTAAAGACACTGATCCCCCAACTTCATCCAGCTAGTGTGTTTATGTTCATATTTGTCCAATTTCGTCAGATTTCGACATCTTTGTGCACTGAATTGTAGGTGTTTTGTATGTCCTTTTGCCGTTTAGTGTTATTTGTTCTTGTGTTTGGAGTGGTTTAAATAAAACACGTTTAGTGTGTCAACATTTTTTTGTCTGAATAGTACACTGAGGCATTGTAGGCATAGTTTAGTGTGTTTAGTTTGTATTTAGTGTATGCTGTTAGTGTGTATTTGTTGCTGTGTATGCATCTATATACGAGCGCTGACGCTCTGATGGCAGACAGGATTGTAGGCCTTCGCTGCGTGTTTAGTGTGTGTCTATGCGTTAGCACTGATGCTCTGTTTATAGACAGCGTGGTAGGCGTTTCGCAGCAGGACATAGGGGAAACAGGACTCCAGCAGATCCATGGTCAGGAAGGGAGACTCCTGCACAATCTGAAACACAAGAGACAACACAGACAGATGGTCAGAAATATTAATATTTTCATTTTCATAGTGTCACTCCTAACGCATCAGTAGTAGAACCACGTTGGTTCCTTCTTCCACGCAATCAAAATTATTAAGCAACATATCAACATGTAAAACCATTCTTTAACACCGAACTGTTTTCATTTGGTTAAACAAACTGTGTTTACCAGGTTAGTGCGGTTCATTTTGGATTGGAGTGAAAGCTGTCACGGGTGCAGACCAAACAACCGGACTGAGGTTGAACTCGCTGGGTCGGTTCGTTTGTGGTGGGTACGTCATCCAACTATCATTACAGGGCTCTACGGTTCGAGTATTTCACTCTCGTATACGCTGCCATTCGTTCAAAAGAGACTGACCATAGGGAGCAAAGGAGAAATCCCAGCCCGCCGGTCGCTCTATGGGACGCTTGAGCAGCCCAGTATACAGAAAAGAGAGTCGTCTGCAGCTGAAGCAGCAAGACAGAACACAAGTCCTGTGTTTGACCCGTCCATCCACCCTAACTGTCTCGAATACCTGGAATCTGTAACCATAATTACTACGGCCACTAGAGGACACTGCCTCAATGTAAATATGGGTCATAAGAAGCTGCTTGCACAGACGACCTCTACAGACATTTTTCTGGTGAAGACAGGCTGCTGCTTTTATTCCGCAAATCTACAATTTCACAGTAATACCTTCCAGAATAGTGTTGTACAAGAGGCCTCTTTCTCATCCTGTAATACGCAGTAAATTTGTATACTTAATACTAATAATGCTTATAAATCAGTTATTATCTTAGTGAGCGCTTTGTGACACCAGAGATAGAAATACACTCATTACCTGCTGTCAGTCACTGCAATTAGATTCTCCACGTGGGTTAAAAAAGTGATTGTGTAAAATGAATTGAACCACAACTAAAATACAATAATGGCAGTTTTCTTTCCCCTGGTCTGGACCAGCTGAACCAACTGTGTGAAGTCACTCTCTCACCATGTCCAGCAGCAGGTAGACAGACTCTCTGTTACGCGTCGTCATCTTGTCCGTCTCCTGGCCGATTTTCAACAGGCTGGACGAGGCCAGCTATGCAGACAGACACAGAAAAACGTGTTAAGAGAGATAATCTTCATCTTCAATCTCTTCTCTTTTTTTCCCCCCATACGTTATGAGCGAATATATAAAATGTCAGCAATATAAAATGTGAATCGTTGTGCGTTTCCATCAGCCACCTATAAGTAACTTAAAGAGGCTGTGACACGATCATAGAATTAATGGTGCAGCAGTACCTCTGATACAAGCCCTAAGATGGCATTTGTGTTTATTTATTTTTATGAGTGGCTTTGTCTCTTTTGATACTCTTGATTCTACTTTTGTACTGTGTACTTTATGGTGTTTTTATCATCTTCTATAGTGACACAGACATGCAACAAAGTGCCCCCATCTGAGATCAAACTGGCGAAGTTGTGTTTACATATCCCCTCCAAGAACAACCGGTACAACATACCAATACAAGCATTAAAATTAAAGATGTTACTCGTCTCCATTCCAACATATCTGAGCTACCTTGCGCCAACATTTTAATAATAATTTCAGCTTGTCCTTTACTCATATAAAAAAATGAGGGTGTATCCCCTACAGTCTGTAGGTTTACATGTGCACACAATAAATCAGGTTATACAGGAAATAACTAGGTTATGACAGTGAAAGACAGTATTGACATGTCAATCCATGTGCACATGCAGCTGATCAGTAAGCAGTTAACCTTGGCTTGCTTATTTTAACTGCAGTAGTGATACAAGAAAAGTGCTTCCTATATTTCCTTGTGGGCTGACAGGAGATATAAATTATATGGCCAATGATGGCTAAAATAATTTGTGTACACAAAATGACAGCCTAGCATCCTGCTGATGTTGCAGAGAAGCAGGATGTAGAAAATAACTACAATCCTATGTCGACTGAGACTGATCGCTTTTCATCTTACAGCCAGGAACTCTTTCAGACGGTCCTCTATGCTCCCCTTGTGGATGGTGAAGAGAGCAGCAGCAATCTGGTTGATGGCTTTGGCCAGGCAGTGGATGTTGTTACAGTGGCCTGTAGGGGGCAGCAAATACACACTGTCAGCGAGAGAACAAGAAGACATCGACTGCATTTAAAAATGTAATTATCTCCTGGTTGAGTGTGGCTCTTTAAAGACTTCCACAGCAGAGAAATACTACACAACACAAAGCCAGGAAGTACCAGTCCAGCTGAGGGAAAGTATGGATTTCATTTTTGTACTTCATGCAGATTATCGCCATTAGGTGTGTATGTGAGATTCAGAAAAAAATATGTGAATATAAAACATGTGCATGTAATTCTAAGTTCACAAAATGACTGGTGTGGCTGCACCGGCGCCACGTACCGAGATGCGCTGTCGGAAAACCAATTGCTGGCCAATATGCAGTCTGCATACTAACAATGGTGGAGCCCATTACAACTCATTATCCTTTTCAAATGTGCGCTATTAACAATGGCGCCTTTCATTTCAAGGTTGTTAGGAGGCAATGTCTTGATAATTTCTCAAATCTCTCTGGTACCTTATTAAAAGCGTCAATTCACTGTAACAGTGTGACTCTACTGCACTCAATATCAAGGTTATTCAACTCTATATATATATATATATATTTTTATTTTTTTTACTCAAATATTTGCAACAAATAAAGGTTGAACAGGTCACACTGTGTTTATCTGACCTTTAAAAATGTATACAGAATTTAATAATCTAAAAAGCGAACATAATTAAGATGACGATATGGTTGAATTTGTGGGATGAAAAGAGATATCCAGATTTGAAGCTGAAGATGAAGTAACTTCTTTTAAGATTTTGAGTGGGGGGGGGGACATGGCTCACCTTCAATGGCAGGGCTGTACTGTGACATCACGTTGCTGGCCAGTGTTGGCAGGGAAACTGCCACAAACACCATCAGCAGACAGGCGATCTTGTACTCCTCCTCTGGACTGATGTTCTCTGCACAGACACAAACCCTTTTCAGACATGGAATATCTAACATCGCTGGCTTCTGTCTGTTCAAGTGATGGCGTTTTGTTATTCAGACAAGGCTGAGTTTTAGGTCAACGTTCCTTACAGACAGAGAGATTTGTGCACTTGTGTTTGTGTCTCACCGCTTTTTTGTGAGGACAGAGCCACCACCAGAGCCGGGTCGATCTCACAGGGTAAACCTGCAGCCGATGACAGCTCGTAGACATTCATGGCCACCTGGAAACAGACACAGATTCATATATATATGCACACGAGGAAGGACAACATCAGGTTAAGAGGGTTATTTTGTTCTTTAATAGTCTTTTTTACCTTCATGTCTGTCTCTCTGGGAATGTGGTCCTTGAAATCCTCAACTGAACTGACCAGGAAAGGAATATGACAGGATAACACCTGGAGAGAGCGAGAGAGAGATGGTCCAGTAAGAAAGTGATGCAGCATCCGTGCTCAGGATGAAACAGTCAGAAATTTTGTGCTTTTATGCTTGGTCTGGTGAAAACGAGCTCTGATGTGTTTGCACGGTTAGTACGGTTTGTTTGGGCCGGTGTGTAAACTGTAAATAAAAACCGTGGTGCAGACTAAACAAGATAAAGACCTTTTGAAAAAGGTCTCTCTGCTTTTTAAGACGACGGTTCGTGTTATTTTAGCATGATTTCAACAGAAAAACTATTAAATCCATTAACTGATTTATAATGATATATATTTCATAATTGATCTGTATAAGCCAAGTATATTTAAGCAGTAGCTCACGACAGGCCGTGGTATACGCTTATTATATCACAGCGTTGTTCGCCGTGACGCGGAAAAAAAAAAAGATTACATATATACACATAAGAAGCATTAAAGTTTCAACTGTATCCGTCCAACACAACAATGCTGTGTGTGTGTGTGTGTGTGTGTGTCTCGTACATCTCTCAGAGCCTCCTGAGCCAAAGAGCGGAAGGACAAGATGACCCCAATGATAGTCATCCTCTTCAACACACTGTCTACAGCTATAAACACACAGAAACAGAAAAATATGTCATCTTAGCCACAATTGTCAGTCTGACGAATCAGCAGGTAAAGTCAGTGAACTACAGTACATATATATCAGACTATTTAAAATTACAATTGACCCTTCGCTAAGACACGCCTCGAATACGCAGCTGCCCAATCACATTGCAGTATAGGACTCGCTCTAACTGAGGTCCGACACTTGTAATAACTACAGTTGCTACCCAGAGAGGTTGAAAGAAGAAGTACGATTTATTCCCTTTTCAAAACCTAAAACAAATCCAGAAAAATGTAGGCTGTGGATTGTTCCTAATGTGATGTAAGTTAGCTAACGCTAGCTAACTTCCCACTGAATGTAATGTTATATAACGATACTGTTCTGCTTTTTAGCGATTTTAATAGTGAATAGACCTACCCAGCTGTACAGGAACAGTGTTGATCCTTACTGTCTTTGTCCTCTTTCTCAGTAGTCAGTTAATACGGTGGTTCTTTTTTACTCTGTGATCATTAGGCTTTAGCTTCCGTCTTTACTCGTTTCACATCAGTTTTACAGCCAGAATACAACCTTTAAATGCACAATGCAACTGTAAAACTAAAGCTTCTTTCTGAGCTCGCCTTTTCCAACAATTAGACAATATTTCTCCAGGGAGTGCAGTAACAGACAGTGGCAGCGCCGTGATAGAAGTCCGACAGGTCTTACAGTTTGTTGGACAACAGTAACTAAGGGGGGCTTGGCTTAGCAAAGGGTCAATTGTAGTTCACCAGTTGAGGGAAACTTCATTTGCTGGTTTCACTTGCAAGGAGAAGTATTACAAGTTAGGAAATATGTTTGTGATGCGATCTCTGCTGAGCCTTTCAGTCACGTCTTCTTAGCAACTATCAATATTATTACAGGTTTTAAATACAAGTAAATACAGACAGTTTCTCAAATCAACACCAAGAAGCTTCAACTGGACCTGACACAAGTCAGACTGTAAGCTGAGCCAACAAGGCAACGTGACTCTTTTTTGAGTGCGATTTATATTAATATATAACAGATTTATGTACAAGGAATCCAGAGGATATTTGGCATCAAGTTAAGAGATGCCACAATATCAGAATTTAGCAGCTGTGCGAAATGGTACTAAGCTTGTGTACTCAGCAGGTGTGTGTGTGTGTGTGTGTGTGTGTGAGTGTGAGAGAGAGATTACAGGTGAGTTTCTTGAAGAGGGCGGCCATGTGCTCCGGTTTGTCAAAGCTCGTCCTCATCTGGGTCAAAACCTCCATGTTTTCTACCACCAGTTTCTACACAGAGAAATACACAAGCAGGTAACATTAGATCTAATGTTGATGTCATTTCCTTATTCTTTTTTAAAGACTCTAGTGTCAAAGCAACCTTATTCAGTCATAATGCTGCATAATAAAGAACCAGATCAGAGACAGCAACTCGTTTCCAAAAGTTTCTGTAAAAAAAAAAAACTCTTTTACCCATTATTTCAACAGTCACATCAAAATTTGGAAAGCAATGGTGGAATGTGACTAAGCACATTTCCTCAATGTACCGTACTTCAGTACACATCTGAGGTATGTGTACTTGAGTATTTTCTTCCATGCTGCTTTCTAATTCTACTCCATTACATTTTTCGAGGGAAATGCACTTTTTACTTCACTACGTTTATCTGACAGTCACAGGGGACCGGTTTCTGCATCGAATACTTTTAATGCCTTATGTACATTTTCCTGATGATACCTTAAGTGTTTGGGGTTAGGGTTACATACTTTAACAGAACAATTTCAACAATCGATGTAGCCTATTGATGCAGGACTTTTGTCCTATTAGTACTTTTACTTAAGCAAAGGATTCTGCAAGAAAATCGTTCCTGTGATAAAAAGGTTAACATTTTATTTTGTATGCAAGTATATGTCTGATGTGTATGTACGTACCTTCAGCTCAGCGACCTGCGATGAGATGTGCCACATCAGACTCTCACTGAGGAACTTCATACCGTACGGCCCCAACAGCTCAGACAGAGAACGCATCTCTGTAAAAATACACAAATCATATAACTCAACTCCACACATATTTAAATGTTTATAATAATAGCAGTCAAACCATCACTGGTCATTTCTGTCCAATACTTGTCAGTGATATTAAGTACACACACAAGACAGTTTGTGTTCGTACCAGAGATGTCGGAGTATTCCTCAGCGTTGAAAGTCAGTTCGTTCTCTGTGGGCAGGTTGACGAAGGCCTTCATGGCGGGGAAATAGGCGATGTGTCCATTGCTGACCTGACGGAGCAACGTCTCCAGGTACCTACACACACACACACAAAAATATACAAGGTTGTTTATAAATCATTATACAGCACAAGGCTGCATAATGAAATGAAATGAATAGTTCCTTCATGCTACACACACACAACATATAATTAAGTGTAGGCCTATATTAAAATATTGTAACATATAAAATAAAACAATATATATGCCTACAGTTATTTATATACATACACGTATAAACCCAAACATTCTTAGTAACTTTCTTAGTACTGGTTACATGTTTTAGTCCACTCTTCAATTAGTGAGCCCATATTAGGAACATCACCGTTTCTTTAAAACCACAAGAGAATTTCAGAAATACATCTATAATTATGTAGCTAAGTGAGATTTTAATCCATCTGTGGGGGGTTTCTGTGCCAACAGCAAATCCTATCATCAGAACACTAAGATACGTGAATGGCTGCTTACGAACAATAATAATTCCCCAATATTTTTCTCCATTTTGTTTTTTCTTAAATAATGGTGATTACTGAGAACCCCTGTAACTTGCTCTCCTAAACCTATCCCCCAAATCAAAGAACGATAAATTAACTTTAAAGGCAAAGGCAAGAACAACAACGATGCAGTTTCTGTTCCCAAATAAGCAAAGTCTGGCATTTAGTGGTTTGGGCTGTTAGAGCATATCCAACAATAATAAAAAATGATTTTGTTCTGTACAGCACTAAACTACCAAGAGGAATCCGTTTTATTAGTGGTTGTAATAAAAGAGCTTTTCAAAATCTCCAAGGAAGCATTGTTTGAGAGAGATTTCAAAGTATTATATTACAATAATAATGTTATACTGGCACAGCCTGTTCAAATACAATCCATGTATGTTTTTGGACATTAGACTTCCATTCCTCTTTACATGTCTGATATTTTATCATTCCAATCATGATACTTCTGCTTTGGATTACAGCATATTCTTAAAACATACGGGGCTCAAGCAAACGTACCAGTTAGTGTACAGACTGGTGATGGTGGGTTCCCCGTGGCTGTCCAGGTGCTGCGTCTGCTGCAGGAGGACGTTGTTGAAGACCCGGGTGATGTCGATTGTGACGTAGTTCTCTATAGACTGAAGCACCGTCATGTAGGCCCGGACGCTGGTCAGAAGCTCGCTGGGCTTGGCAATCTCCTGAGTAGCCTGGTTGTACATAGTCATGCCCACTATAGACCTAGAGTCAGAGACAGTTAGACAGTGAGAGATGATAAAAAAAAACAAAAAAACAACCCCACCAAGATAGAGCACCCGTTGATAGTTTTCATAGCCTTTTTGTTGTTGGATTTAGAAATTAAATTGACACACTGAAGCTTTAAAACCTCACAAACTTGTACATTAAAAACAAAACAGCAAGAGTGAAGAATTTATCGAAACGTGAATAACCAACAATCTGCAGAAGAAACCTTTAAATGTCAATGTTCAGCTCTCTTGAAATCAACAAAAAAAACTAAATGGTCTCTTTTTTGTTGTGAATCTCTTGTAGATGACTCATTTCAAGCTGTTTTCCTTTCCAATAAATTGTATACGACATGCTCAATTAACCTGCTTTTAAAAAGATGTTTAAAGCCACTGATCTGACGTTCGCAATCTCTGACAGCTGTCTGTAATGATTATGATCTAGAAATATATGCTTTTTCCATTTACTGTAAGCTAAACTTTAAAGTTAAACAAAAGATAATAAACAAGGCTGGCAACTTGTCCGTTTTGTGTCTGAATTGGAGGAAAAATAAGCTTGTTAAGTTTGAGCCTGTGTGTTTTATCTGCGTGTGTCTATGTTTACTTGGTAAATCGGATCTCCAGGTGCGAGGTGAGGTACTCCCTCGGTGTGAATGTGTGCTCCCACACCGCCAGGTTGGGAACATAGTTGATGGAGAAGCAGAGTTCAGATAACGCTGTGTGGAGTTTATCCAGACTGGGGAGGGAGAACACAACAAGCTCAAAATGGACTCGATAAGAAATTATGAAACTTTTGGTTTGTGAAGGGAAGGAAACTGGGTCTTTATGGTAAAATGCAGAAAACAAAGATAACAAGAATACTAAAAATAGAGACTATATAAGATGTAGGTGACAACGTTTAAATAATTACTTTTTAAGTAGAAACCACTGACACACATGGAAAATCCTGATACCACCATTGTAGAGTGTGCAAAATAGCAACAGCGTGAGTTAATATGTAATACACTAAATATATGAGCAGTTTATAAAAAGGATACGCAGCTAAATATTTTTGTTAATGAACAAAAATGGACATTTAATTGGAATCCAGTCAAACCAACAATGAAAACAAGCTTAATAATCTATTATTTATAAAGATGACGGATGATAGTAATTAACAGAAGGAGATAAAAACAGAAAGAGGAGAAAGGAGATTGAGTGTTTTGCTCGCTGCTAACACGATCATAGAAAGAAAAGGTTTTTTAATTTTTAACTAACTTGGTGACCAGTAGTCTGTTCTTCCTCATGCTCTCCACTCCTGGTTTCTCCCTCTCCGGCTCTCCCTTCTTCCCCGTCGCCTTCTTGCTCTTCTTGTTCACGGCCTGGCTGATGGTTTTCGCACAGTGCTTAGGAAGCAGCTAGAGATACAAAAGGGGTAGAGAGAAAGAAAAAGGACATGCAGGGATAAACAAGAGATTGAGGGAAGGAAAGACAGATGGTAAAAGACTGTTAGTCATGGCCTGGCTGATGTTCGTAGAACAGTAGGTTGTTTTCTCTTAAGTAGCAGACTGACAGATGAATTTAAGAAGCTTTTAAAGACATGCATCAACAAAGGACTCACAACAGTAATGTAATAAATATGCTCTGCCAAATCTTGTGTCATCAGAAACTTTGTTGGTATGAAAAAACTTTTAGGACTGTGCACCATTTCATAAAATCCTTTAAAACCTTTAAGTTTGCTCTTCTTTGGGATAATTTGCACGTTTGAAATATTTATTTGGTTCTACATGTATATACAAGCTGCTTCTAAATGTGACTTGGCACTGCTTTTGAATTGACTTTGTATTTAGCTCTCAAAACATCAGGACATGTAATAACTGTTGTCAATCATCTTTTCACAGACCGGGGTTATTATAAATTCAGAGCATTGTGCTGTCGAAGTGCTGAAGTGTATTTTTAAAAGTGGTAATCTGACATTTTGGGAAATGCACTTATTCGCTTTCTGTCGGAGAGTTGGATGAGAAGATCGATACCACTCTCATATCTGATCAATACCACTCTCTCTGACTATTTCTCCGCTGGTACCAGTAACTTGCTGGAGTGTGTGCTGGTTGCCTGGCAAGAAATAGTTCAGCACATGTAACCGCTTACATTGGCAAATTGTCATTTTTACACTTTGGGTTGAGAACGAGTGAAACAAACGAGATGTAATCTGTTATTTGGGAGCTTTAGATGTTTCATGTGAGTGTAATAATTGGATAGAGCCAGGCTGGCTTCCTCCTGTTTCCAGGCTTTATGCTAAGCTAACTGGCTGGCTGCAGCCGTATATTCGCAGTACTGACACGAGACAGATATTGATCTTCTTATCTCGCTCTCGGCAAGAAAGTAATTTGAAGTGTATTACCCCAAATGTCAAACTATTCCTTTAAATTGGCTGCCTGTGTGTGTGTGTGTGTTCCTACCTGGTCGCTGAGTGTACATTGTTCAGTGCAGATATCAGTGATCAGGTTTCTGGCCTGCTTGGCCATCTCATCCAGAAACATGTTACACAACGACAGGCTTCGATCCCCTATGTGGTGACGCTGTGGGGGAAGAAGAGTAAAAACCCACAAGGGAAAGACAGACAAAGGAAACTCAGAGATGCACGTACTTCTACAATGTAAAAACATTATTATTATGAAATAACAACAAGTTCAACTCTAATCTCAGATTTCAAAGAGCTAAATGAGATCTCAAGTTAAAGTTTGTTTTTCCCTTAACTGCAAGTCTAGATTCTTATTATTTTTCCACACACACAATCACACACAGTATACTGTATATTTTAATATCACAATTCTTCTGTTTATGTATGTTTTTTTATTTCACACTTTGGCAATATAAATGTCTGTTTCCCATGCCAATAAAGCCATTACTGTAAATCAACAGAACATAATTTCACAGCAATTAAATACTGGTCTTGCATAAATGTTTCACACGTTTATCATCTGTAGGAATGTGAGTGTAAGAGCGTAACCACGTATCCAAGTGTGTTTACCTCCTCAGGACAGAGCTCATGAGTACAGGACATGAAGTGTGTGCAGAGCAGAGGGAAGCAGATGGAGTGTCGGCTCTGAGAAGGAAGCTCCAAGCACTGCTGGAACATCTTTTCAAACGCACGGCTGTAGAAACTACACACATAAAATCACAGAAAAACATAAATAAGGCATTTGTTTTTACATGCACGGGTTAGTGCACATGTTAATGTGTCTCTCACCAGAAAATAGACAGGTCTGACGTCTCCACCAGCATCTCCACCAGGGAGTCCACCATCTTTGTGTGGAAAATTATTGTATTCATCATTTTACCGAGCTCCTTGTGATCGGCTATACCGAGGCTGGCTTTAGAAACGCTGGTGTAGGCCTACAGAAGGGAAAACAGTCGGGGAAAGTATGGAAAAAAAGTTTAAAGATTAGATACGAGGAGATATTTTTGTATCGATCAGCAGTGCCATTGATTCCTTTTACACTCCATTCCACAAGGTAGTACCATTTAAAACATTTAGTGGTAAATGCGGAAAGCAAAATGTATGTGTTCAGTAGTCCTGAAACAAACACTCCCCATAGCTTTAGATAAATATTTTTTTAAGAAGCACTAGATTTGTGTGCACACCTGCAGTCTGAACCAGTCCAGTCTCATGCCTCTGAAGTCAAACACCTCTCCATCCTCCACTGTAACACAAAAGCACAATTCCCTCAAAAATTACATAAAATCTTTGGTTCTTGACTTAAGACCACACAAGCTCCTGGTCGCAAATATATGGGCAGCTAACTTGTATCAGTACTACTCTTATTAAGATGCTTAAATACTAAAACTATCAATATTCCCACTATGTAGTACTACTACAGCTCCAGTTATCACTCCTTCTCCTCTTCTAAGCTTTGACAGTACAAGAAGTAATGGTTTACCTTGTTTGACACTGAGAGAGGTCATAGTGTTGACAAATGACGACATAATAATCGACTCGTCCTCTGGACACACAGACAGGTTCTATCAGATAAGGACAGGAAGAAATAAAACTGGTTAGAAAGACAAGTGCAGAGTGGAAAACTGTATCTTCTAAAAGCTGGTCTCAAAATGTCACGATCATCTTCGTAGATTTCCACCATTAACGGAAAATAAGACCACATTCTGAACATCAACTCTTGACCTTTAAGAAGATGTTTAACTGTAAGGTTTAAAAAAACTTAAATTACGATGTGAAAGCTATAATTACTTTGAATTGAGAGTTTTTGCCACTTTGCCACACAGTTCTGTATGTTTTTGATATAATTATCATTGTCTATGTTTCTGTGTTTTATGTCATATAGATTTTGACATGGAGGGAAATGAAGTTGTATTGTAGAACACCTGCATCCTGTCCAGTGTTTGGATTTTGCCCAACAGTATGTGTGTGTTAAGCGCGTACATCTTCTGAGCTCTGCGTGTGCATGTGTTCATACCTGCACCAGTTCATTCAGCACCACAGCATCAAAACCGGACAGGTACTGAACATAGTATCGCTGCATCACAGGGCCGTACTTCCTGACGTGAGCTCTGAGCTCCTCCATGTAGAAGATCAACTCTGCTATGTGTCTGCACACACACACACACACACAAACCATGACTGTGTTACTGTGTGCGAACATGCACTTGTTTGTATGTCTGTGCATTTGTGTAAAAAATGAATTTGTGCAAATGTGTACGTGAGCGTACTTGTCTATGAAGTCATCTGTGCTTTTCTTCTGGATGTTGTCGGCGTGTCGAAGCAGCCAGATGATCTCGTCGCGGGCAAATGACAACGCCATGAACACAAATAACGCCTAGCAGGACCGAAAGAGACAGAAATAGAGAAATGTTTAGGTAAGCAGAGAGAGACACGGATTTTAAGAAGGGAAACGAAAGTCCCCAAGATAAATCATTTCAAGATAAATTACCAGGAGCAGTTGGCAACAACCGCATTCCCAGTCTCTGAACTAAACATGCAATATGTTTACAGAGTCAGTCAGGCTTAGCAAATAAATTCTGTTATACATTCTGGAGGGCGCCATATGGCTAGAGGAACGTACAGGGATTTTGTAAAGGCGGTAAATTATGTCTGTCCTAATAAGCTGAGTGTGTAGCATTGTTTAAGGTAGTATTGTATTGTTTTAAGATGGTACTGTATGTGTCATAAAGGATCCAGTAGACCACACAGGATCTCACACTTACTAGAGTACTGGGTCATAATATAGGGACATTTAAGTTGATTTAAACAAACAAAAAAAAAAGTTTTAATGTTTTGATGGTATTTGACCAGATATTGTTTACACTCTTTAGCAGCACTTGATAGTTATCTTGTTCTGTTTATGTTGTATTTATTGCTGTAACAATGTTTCTATGCTGCCCTCGGCCTGGTCTGTCTTGAAAAATAGATTTAAATCTCTACACTGGTTAAATAATACAATGAATACAATGAAGGTCAAACATATTATTGTGGGTCTCAGTGATCAGTGTTGGTCAGTTAAAACGGTAGCCAACTCCTTATGAGCTAAGCTGAGGAACTGAAAGGTATTAAGGTGGTATTTTAGCATTTTAAGGCAGTTTATGTGCAATTATTTGATCATCTAAAGTTAAGCTATATATATGTATTGTGATTTTTAAGTCAATTAACTAACTAGAGCTACTTAAAGTGGTATTTTACTTATTTTTTAAAAAAGGTGACGCAACCTTAGGTATAACTTATCCATGTTGGTTTAGTACTGCCCGCCCAACTACTCTAAACTGAATCTTCGGTTATTTAGTGTGTTTTTCTACTGTTTAAGGCGGTATTTTGTATTACCTTGGGGCCCAGTAGTCCAGGCTGATCGGCTAAAACTGTAGCCAACTCCTTCAGAGCTGATCGGAGAAACTTGCGTCTCTCTCTGTGCATTGTGCCTCTGCAGAGACACAGGCAGACAGAGGAAGTCAGAGCAGAGCATCAACACACACAAGCATAATGATTAAATGGTATTTTGACACTTTCAGGACAATCCTGCAAGAGGACAAAAGTAGATTATAGTGACGGCAGAAGAATGAGAATGAAGATGAAAGGGGAAGACGGAATAAGTAATGAGGATAAAAGCAGATATGAGACGGGGAGGGGAGGATAAAACTGGAAAAAGATGTGAGGTTTCTGTGTGCCCTCAGAGAGAGACTAAAGACTAGAAGCAGAGCTGTAATGATGCAGAAAACAGAACAGGAATATAAACATAAAATGTGGGTGGGTGTGTGTGTGTAAGGAACAAAAAGGAAACATTGGATGAAATTTCCAGCTGGTATACAATGAAAGGATTAGTGCAAAGACTGTGTACGTACGCATGAGAGAGGGCCTGTTCCTTGCACTCTCTGATGTCATTGATGCGTTTGTTGTACCTGGAAAACACACAGGCAGAAAGGTGATGCGTCAAAAGAGCACAAATTTACTGAGCAATTGTATTAAACCTTATGAGGGGCTGTGGTTTTCTGCTTTCTGAGAGTATTGTTTAATGAAAGGCTGTAAGACAATACAGATGTTACAGCGCCCCTAGTGATGTCTGGCCAAAGATATAAAATTGAGAAAATCCGCAAAAATTCAAATTTCAGAAGCTGTAACCTATCATCGTTTTTAATTTTTGTGTAATAAAAAAATGGCAATTTAATAACAATTACAAAACGGTTCGTCCTCTTACCCTCGGATGTTCACAAACAGATCCTCTGCAGCCTTGTGGATGTGGAAGACTTCGTCCCTGAACAAACAGAGGCAGGTGGAGCTCTGCAGAGCCAGCTTCCACAAAGACAACGCTGCTGCGTCGCTGTTCAGCACCGCGTGACACAGAATGAAGCCAACTGCAGAGAGAACAGAGAGGAATACATGACTGACTATGAATCAGCAGCAGAAATAAACATTAATCAGTGATTGGATAAATGGGCAACCACTTTAAATAAACAAGGCCTGACACAAACATAGAAGGTCTGACTCTGTATTTCTACTTACAAACAATCCACTTCTCCATTGTGTCCAGTGACAGGTATTCACATGGCATCTACAGGACAAGAAAGGAATGAAATCACAGTTGACTTTTCTATTTCAATCAAACAAAGTATGGAGCACAGGTGAATGCATAAAATTCCTCAGTACAACGCAGGCTCAAGCTGCCACAACTTTTAGTTTTTCATTTTTTAACATTTGAATTACAAATTACTTAATTCTGAAACATAAGTAATTTATTTTAAAACGTCCCCTTTAGATAAGGCACTATGATTAAAAATCAAGATTTTTATTTATTTTAGCCATTGTCGTCTTCATACTAACAGTGTCGGACTGTGCAGGATTGAGCATGGTGGAGGGAGCAGAGATGAGGGAGAGCAGCTGGGCGTTTCTCCACTGGTCAGCGGACAGATTCCTCCGGGGATACACCATCTGAAGACTAATCAAAGCATCCGACAGGGACTGGAGGAGAGGAAAGACAGAAAGAGAAAGGAAGAAACACATTACTTTATTTTCTTTTGTAGTACGTCGATATTTCAGCTGCCAGTTACAGAGCGGGACATTGTTCCATTATGACTGACAGATCTAAATGTGGAACTAGAGGTGCTATGGCAACTGTGCCTTGGTAAAAGAAAACAGATTAAATGTATTACACACACACACACACAGGAAGAAGTTCACTTGGTGCCCTTTAAATGAGTCAAGTGTTTACAGAAGAAGGCAGGAAAACAATTCAAAGAGCACAAAGACATAAGAAAGTGTGCCCACCACTGAATATTAACAGTTCTGCTACCTTTCCATGTGGAACAAACTCCTCCATCATCTTCTTCAAAGGGTTCTCATAATCCACGATCATCTGGCCCAACCTGGGGTACTCCCGGTCACTACACAGTCAACAAACACAGTACCGCAGTTACTTTAGAGACCATGGTCATCACTTGACTTATTAAATTAAATATTAAGCCGCATGTGTGATTCTTTGTGAGTGTGTTTGTATATATAATAAACAAGTGCTGCTGTGCATCTACGTGGCTGTGTGTTTCGGGCACCTCGCTCCATGTGTCATCTCGTGGGCGTAGTTGTACAGTCCTATGATGGCTTTCCTCTCCTCTATGCGGGACAGTATTGTCATCAGAGTAGTGTAAGTCACAACCAGGTCCAGGTAGTTCTTAGTCAGGTCAAAGTTCACCGTCTGACAGGAAACAAAGAGTTTCAGTGGAAGAAATTGACACGGACTACGTTTACATGCACAAAATATTCACGAAAAAGAAAATATTCCTATTAAGCTGTTAACATGGGTAATGAAAATAAACATTACACTAATATCCCCGTTTGCATTCAGCAATACATTGTTCGATCTATCTGAACTTCTAATGACACAGGGACCATTTTACAAGCCTTCATCTCATCACACCTGGATAATTCCAACAGCCTTACTTTACCTTTTTGAACCAAATATACTGATCGACTCCAGACTCACTCATCTCTCTCTCTCTCCCTGACCTTTTAGTACGGTACACGCTGACACATAGTCTGAGATCCTTGGGCAGAGGTCTTTTGTTTGTACCAGAGGCCCGGCTGAAAACAAAAAGGGGGCAGAGCGTTTGCACTCAGGGCCCCGAGGCCTTTTATTGGAGAGCGTTTCCTGATTTTACCTGACTTTCAATTTTCATCCATCCGTATTTATTTTAATTCCTTAAAATTGATTTGATCTGTTTTCTTTAAAAAACCTGGTTTTACGACTTGTTGTTTTATTTTGCTGCCTCTGTGAAGCACTTTGTAACATGAATTTTAAAAAGTGCTCCATAAATAAAGATTATTATTAACATTATTATTGTGGTTCTACCCAGAATTGCGGGCTTTTCTTTTGTTCATGCATCTCTACACCAGCCTTGCAAATTGCTGGCTAGTTGGTTTCTTTACAACACTCAGACCTGACTGTAAACAGGCAAGAGGCTGTGAGCTGACCTGCATAATTCTGCATAAGACTAAGGCCTAATTAGAAATAACTAATTGGAAAATGCTGTTTATTCGACCCGTATCAAATTTGGAATAACAGTAGAAAATTGGTGTGCATGTAAACGTAGTCAATGAGAGTTTAATAAGCATTAGGTAAATGTCACAGACAGCCAATATTAAGCACAGCAAAGATGAGAACCGTGTGTAAATATTCCTTAATATCCCCTTCGGTCTATAATGATCAAATATGAGAGAAAAGAGATAAGAGATAAAAAGAAAAGGTCAGCAGGACTCTTTATGACAGCAGCAGGTTAGAGCAAGTGGTGGAGACGAATATTGAAAATGATACCGTGAAGGATTTCTTTAAGACCTTCATGGTTTAAACAAAATAAACTTCATGGTACCTCTAAAATAACACATTCTCCCTGACTTGATTTACATGGGTATATTAAAATGTGCTGTTTTGTTTTCCTTTGCAATAAAACCACACATCTCAATACAATTCAGTCCAGTTTAACATACAGTGAAATGAATACCTCTCCGACAGGGTCAATAGACGCTGAACATTATTAGCTTTGTAAAGGTAGTATTTATGGCTGAGCTGTTGTATTATAAATTATTACATAATATATATAATACAGTGACCATTGAGAGCATTTGTTAATGTCTCGTTTGGGTATTATTGCACTTACGATATCAAAGAAGACCTGGCAGACGTCAATGGTGTTCAGCAGCTCACACACGTGGTCCTGTTGATAAAGGAGTCGATATAAACGCCTTTATTAGAATCACCACCATAAAATCCTTCACAGTATACAGCCTGTGTGTGTGTTTGTGTTTTCCTACCTTGAATTCCATGACATCTACGAAGGTAAAATAGTAGAGAGCCAGGTTCTTCAGAATCTCTGACTTTTCCTTCTGCAGCTGAGCCAGCTGTTGCTGTAAACACGGCAGAGTACACAGTTACAAAAGCAGCATATATAAACTTATATGTCAGTGAAACCTGTTTACTCTAACTAAAGTACTAAAAACTTCTCTTTAAGTATTACTGCTTTAAGGCTGATCTTACAAATCACCCTTAATACAAACCACCTGACTGGTTTGAATCCGGGAAGCAGAAATGCTTCACACAGATGTTACAATTATTAACTAATCAATAAAATATGTCAATAGTGCATCAAATGTATCATCTCAAAGCTTTATCCTCTTGAAAAGTAGTTATAATGATAGGACTCAAAGCAGATTTAACACATGGTGTGACTGGGTTCAACACAGTTCTGGAAACTATTTTCTTCCACATTTTTAAAACTGGATTGAGAAATATCTGCATATCGGTTAACTTATATGTCTTTTAAAAAAAAATCTAATTACCCAGTTTCCCTTCAGGGATCAATACAGTTTATGGTCTTGTTCAAATTAATTACAGTTTCTCTTCATTTTGACTAAATTAACAGCCAGCTGATAAAACTTAGATGCTGTTGCTGAATAATTCAGTGATACTGGAGCCGGCTAAACTTTCTTTCATTAATACAAACAAAAAGAAACACCGATGACTAGATAAAATGAAAGATTTAAGATCCCACTTTAAAAAGGCATTTTACTTTGGTAGAACATTTTCTTTTATATATAACGAATATAGTTAGTGTGGGATGAAGCAATGAGCATTATTCATGTTTCATTTTATGTATCATTATGTTTATTTCAGATATATTGTATTATTGCGCTCGTTTAATTTTAATTATTTTATGTTTGGAAACAGACTCAGAATAAAAGTCTGGGGTGAACAGACTTTACAAAAGTAGGTTGTGTTTGAAGTTCGACTTCCTAGCTGTAAAGAATGTACAAGATTATAGAAATGTTTGACCAAAGTAAAATCGAAGAAAAGCCAGACGGTCTACCTAATAACTTTGATTGCATTTTCTACAAGTCAGAGTTTAAACACAGAAGTGAGAACAAAGTGAATGAAGAACAAGAGAAAAACCTTTTTTCTTCACTTGTTGAAGTCTGGAAAAGTGAAGCTGTGGATGCAATGTGTTTTCAAAACCCAAACTTGAAAATAAGTTCAGCTTGAAAAGATTGTCTCAATCTTTTTAACAAGCTGGAATATATGGGTAAAAAAAAAAACCAATGTGAAAGCTCTATTTTTAGATAGTGAGAAGCAGCTTCTGTTTACATGTCAGATATGACTGAAGCATCCCGTATGTATATTTAACTCTGCCCCCAAAGCTGTGTGGTGTTTCAGGTCAGAACTGTAAATGTAACCAGTGCAACTGTACAAGATAAAGTGGGAAAGTGTAAGAAGAGTGTGTGACACGGCTGCTGCACCAAGGAGTTGAAACCTCGACCGAAAAACCAAGAAAAACTGAATTTGGAACGATTGTTATTATTATTTTTAATCTTTGTATGGGTGACTAGATGTCTCGTCACTGCCAACTGACAGAGGCAGACATTAAGGAGAAATTTACAGTCAACTGATAAATTTGTATATCCGCTCCATAACACTCCTTAGCGCAGGCAGTCAGCCAGTCACTCAAACAACCAGCCAGTCAGTCGTCAAGCCTTCTAACCAACTAGTAGTCAGCCAGCCGGCAAACCAGGTAGTTAACCAGCCACACAGTCACTCAGTAGATGAAGGATAAAAAGTAAAAATGCTGCCAGCAGAGAGGAGAGGAGAGGAAGCAGAGCAAAGTAAAACACACTCCAGGAAAAAAAAACTTAGATACGTCAACTAAAATACAAAAGTTACAGAAACTTAGATACAAAAAAACTTACCAAAAAGCACAAGTCCGGAATAAGCCAAGATTACCATGCAAAACACAAACAAACACAGAAACAAAGCAGAAAACAACGTAAGAGACACTTTTTTGCACAGTTATACTGAATAAAGCAGTTAGCTAGACACACACTAAAACACACACACACACACACACACACACACACACACACACACAGCTGTTTGTTAAATGATGCTTTCACATAAACATATAGGCAAGAAGCTATGAGCTAAGCTAACAGGTAAAGCTGAAAGACATATTTGATGAGCAATGTCTCAGTTTAGTTCATTCAACATACCTGGTCTCACACACACACACAAATTTAGTTACAAGATTCCCCCGTGCTACGTAAAACTATAATCACAGTACACACGACAAACAGTCCAGGGACATCAAACTGCCGTTTACATGGCTGTTCACTGCAAAACAAATCAGTGCGTTTAATTAAGAGAATCTGCCAGTAGAGCAAACACATTTCATGTTCTGTCACTTGAATTTTTACTAGTCTACTAGTGCTAATCTAATCAGCTAATTAACATTTCTGTCAAATCTGTAAAAAAAAATAAATAAATAAATAAATCAACAGATTTTAAATGTGATAATCAATGAATTCTTTATAAAGAGTGGTGATGGTGGTTTGAGATTATTTGTGATATTTAAAAAATTTATTAAATAATAATGGATATTTATTGATATGAATGAATGAACGAACGAATGACAAACTATTACATAATAACATTGTGTTTGTAGTAGGGCTGGACAATATGGCCAAAAATAATTATCAAAATAAGTATCAAAGCGCTATTTCTTTCGAATTTAAAGGCTGATTTTTGCTCTTGAGTGAAAGTTGAAGAAACCTGATGGTTAATTGTAGGGCTGACCCCCGACAGTAGAAGATTTGATGCTTTGGTGGGCGGAGCCTGATTCGACTGTCAATCTCACAGTCGAAGCTTCGCAGCGAAACGAGGATCATGCAATTTTGACGACATGGGGGTGCTTAACATTTGATTTTACATAGAACTACCAGGTTTCTCCCAATAAGTTAATATACAGCCTATTACAATATATATTTCAACATTTAATGCTGTAAATAAACATGTAAAAAGAATTAGAAAAACTTTCAATAAATGTTTTTAAAAGTGCGTAAATAAATCCAGAATTGTAACCCTAACCCTGGGTGGTCAGTGCGCATGTGTAGGCGTAGCGTGTATGTGTGTAGTGACAGAAGAGGAACACTTGCTGAAGAGACGGAGCCCCAGCTTCACTGGTGTTGTGCCGAGTTGTCCGTACCTTGCGGGACCTTCTGATAATTTATCACCGGTGATTAACCGCAGAAAGAATATTATATCGTTTTTAAATAACTGACTACTTGAAATAGACCCGCGAGGAACCGCGACGTGAATGCAGTTGTCGGCAGCACAGCATGCACACTAAACTCTGCATAAGACTGGTGAATCACAGGCGATAGAGAGAAAAGGGTCTTCAAAAAGCCTCAGTTTAGCTGGAAATTTACAGTGTAAGTTGAATGAATAAAGACTGCAGCTCTGCAGCTTCTCAAGATTAAAGTGGAGCTACCGTGTGTAACCGTGTTTTTTATTTATTTGTTCTTATTAACTTGCCTGGTTAAATAAAGGTTACATAAAAATAAATTAAAAAAAGGTTCAAATTCGACAATTTTCCCAGTACTAGGTGCAGAACAATAAACCTACAGTGTACATTAAAGATATGAAGTTATCGGCATGTGAGTACGCGCAGTTACTCTCCTGAAGCTAAATCAGTAATACCGATGAACAGACATTAATTCTCTTCCCCTCTCTACCATACAAACACACCACAGACATACATGCAGGCGTACTTACGTTATTATTGCGTGTCTCCACAGCAGGAAACTTCCTGACAATAAATTTAACCGCAGACTCCAAATTCTTATCAACAAGATACGAGGGCTTAGCCTTGGGATCGCCACATGCCTGGAAAAGGAGAGGAGAAGAAGAGGTGAGGAGAGACAAAACAAAAACATACACTGCTGCTACTGAAACACCTTATTCTTAATTTCTGAATTTATTTCTATTATTCTAACATTTTATTTCCTCGTGGTCAGGCATGTTAGATGGCTGGTCATCACCAGGTAAACATTTAGTGCTTACAGTGAAATCTGGTTTATCCTGGGTTCTGGTGATTGAAATACTGACACCACTGACATTTAGTGACGTTTCCAGACCAGAGGCATGTTCAAGACGTGAAAACTGAGACACACACACTTGATGCATGCGACGTGTGCAGTCTAATTAGTCACACATCAACAAGGAGATTCCAAAATGTTTTTACAATCAGCAGGGTAGATTTCCACTTTGCTGAATTTAACTTTGGACGTCTGTGGTTTTCATGTTTGGATAAACCAGATTCGACTGTAAGAAGAGTGAGCAAGAGCCTGAGCTGACCAGTGGTTCTCAACTGCTGAGCTGTGGAGAACTGTGCCTAGATACTGAATTTTTCAACACAAAATAATACTTGTCATTATCGATTAGTTGTTTGGTCTATTAAATGTCTGAAAACGTGTTTAATAAAAGCCCAAGGTGACGTTCTCGTTCTCAAATGTCTTGTTTTGTTCACAACCCAAAGACATTCAGTTTACCATCATCGAGGACCAAAAAAAAGGCAGAAATTATTTACATTTGAGAAGCTGAAATCAGCGAATTTGGACACGTTTTCTTTAAAAAAAAATTTACTCAAAAAGATTAATCAATTATCAAAATAGTTGGCACTAACAATAGTTGACAACTAATCGATTAATTGACTAAATCACTGCAGCTCTATTTCTTATTAGCAGTTAGTATTTGCTGCCCCTCATTATGATCACCTGGATTTGAATGTTAAAGCATCTAATAATTAAGCGTGCTTAATTTTTAATCACCTAGAAACGTCAACCTTGCCAGCAATAAGAAGTTATGCTTTTCCAAAAAAAGTTATCCACAACACCTACAGGATGAGAACCACTGAGAGAGTCCCAGGTAATGACAGGGTCTCAGTCCAACTACGTCTCTCAGCCATCACTGGTTAGTAACACTGCATGAGACAGGCAGAGTGATGGAGGGGTAAGAATGAAGAAGGGAGTGAATGAAACAGAGAAGAGAAAGAGAAACACAGAGGGGAGAAAGATTGAGAACATAAATAAATAAAAAAGGGGGCACACAGAGAGGTCAACTGAGAAATGACTCAAGAGAATTGGCAGAGTAAGGAAAGAGAGATCAGAAAGAGAAGGCCCTTCCTCTGAATGTTTCCTGAGCTTAATAATAATTTAACTACACCTGCAGAGATGACCTTTTCTTCTTAATATTATCATCTTTTCCTCTACAGGTGTTGCTGTATCTGCCCGACTGCCCTGACTCTGACAGGAAGCGACAGCACTCATGCATTATGGGTAGTGTAGTAGTGAATGGTGAGGACGATGTGGTCCATGCATGTGCCATAAACAGAGTGAATGTATAAAGTTTGTTGGCTGCCAACACGGAGGAACGATCCTAGAAGAGGTCAGTGCATTTGACCGTTCTGAGGATTCAGTTCCTCGTGGTTAAGGTTCAAGTTTAGAAAGTGGAAGCACACATTTAGAAAAGCCATAAAAAAATAACATGAAGTTACCAAAATTAAAATCTACAACACAAAACTGTGTCTACCCGCAATAACACATCACAGCTAATGAACTAACAGGCTTGAAAAGCGCCACAACCATGAACCTGGATTTCGGTTTGCATGGCGCTGAAACATTTCCAGCATCTGCCAGTACAAAATGAAACCACAAAAAACAGCAACACATGCTAGTTCACACAAGCACAGTAACTGACAACCCGTGAATTAAAAAGTAATGCAACACAAGCTGTAAAAATCCTGCTTTTGTTGACATGTAGCAGTTACAATTAACACTCTCACAACTGATAAAACGCTGCACAGCATTCACATTTTGCAAAACACCGCACTGCTGACAATGGGTGTGGTCAGTGCAACAGACTAGGAGACCTTCAACCAACAAAAATCCTTTTTCTGCCATTAAGGATTTAAAGTTTCATCACTCTTTAAATTTACAGGTACCACTACAGAATCACATCAGAGCTACTATGGTGGTTTAACTGCAAATATAAAGTAAACACTGATGACCACTTTGCATGTGCTATACTTCAACATGGGATGCAAAATGGAGCATTAAATAGGTTTAAATCAACTAAATCAACCAAAATCAACTAAACAATACACATCATGCTAGCTACCCAGCCAAAACACAGTTCAGTTTTGCTGTTCAGTCTGTTACCTGAAGCTATTTAACTCACTAAAACCCCAGAAACAGGCATGTTGATCTCTTGTAGAGCTGGGTCTGAAGCACACCCACTACTGCAGGGTCTCGCACACAAAACACTTGGGACACTTGACACAGGAAAACATACAACACCAACATGATTTCAATACCCATCAATGACACAGACTGGACCTTGAGTCTCAGCTTGTTTCCTTGCGCCCACTTCTCTCACACCTGACCGGATGCCCACCCGAAACAGCAAGCAACGCTCACTGTCAACGCCATTGTGCGTTTCCTCAACAGCTACAGGCCGAAGAAAATCTGTTCAGGTGTGTGAGAGGCAGGCTGGATTTAAACTATGTTAAATGAGAAACAAGGAATCAAGATGTGACTGTGAAATCCATGCAGTTGCACAAGCACAGGCCTTGTTGTTTTGCTAACACAGTGCTCTTCGGATGACAACACACCACTAGCCTCACCCTACACAACAGACTAGTCTCTACATTGGCCACTAAAATGTAGTTACCCTGTGACTCACGCCGGGGAACTGCGGAGTGAAAAACACTGTCCGGTTACTACATAACATTAGTATGCTGACTGAAAGGACTGTACAAGTGTTTTCCATGTTTTAGCCCAAACTAAAAGGTGACGTCTGAAAGAGCTTTCTTGTACTGACAGGCCTGAGTGATAATTTGAGCATATATTTGTACATCTGTGCTCTCTTTATTCATTTGTATAGCACTTTGTCATTGTTGCTCTAGAAAAGTAATAAATTTAACTGATTTATTTACTTACTTGTTGGTGCGTTCCATGTGATTGTAGGAAGCTCAACATCCAAGACTTGTGGGTAAGCCATCAACAGTGATTTTTTTTTTATGCAAAAAACTACCAAAATCTCACTATACGTGTTGTGGACGTCATTGCTGTACAATGGGAGACTATTCCTTGTTAGATATCAGTAATTCCCACAAGCACTTAAAGGCAACAAAATAAACGTTTCCTCACTGTCTGTTCTCAGATTTACATTACAGGTGACGGCGAGATGACTTTGACAAAGAGATAAAAGGCAATTAACACATTGACGAATACATTCAATGTCAAAACCTATGCTTTTGATAATGGTTGGCAGTAATGTACAGTAAGTAAAACATGAGTTTTAATTAATGGGCTAAAACATGCAAAACCTCCAAAATGATTGATCAGAATTGCTTTTATTATATATACTAAGAAACCTAGCTTAATGTTTGTACATATAGCCACACCATCGCAGTGTCTCAACAGCTAGATTCAACTTACTCAGCTATTAGTAAATGTTTTACTTTCAGAAGTAAAGAACAGAATTGGCTGCCTAGTTGCTTAGCATCACAGAAAAAAACAGATTTATTACTGATTAAGTCATTTACATGGCGTGGCATTGTCCGTTAGTGCTGGTGGTGGCTAGTGCAATAAGCTGGCTGGCAGGGTTTGGGTGGGGTGGGGCCAGATGGAAGGATGGATGGAAGGAGGGACGCGGTGAATGAAGGGACAGCGCATGGGGATATGCTGAGAATCAGTGGTGGGCAGGAAGGAGTAATGGAGCTGTGGCTTGGATACCAGAACAGACCTCTCGCCTCCAGCATCGTTTTTCCACTCCGGGTAAAAAATTAAGAGCTGAGCTTCTGAAAAGGTCCCCCCCACATTGACCGACATATGGCAGGGGAACCTGTGACAGATCGTACTGGGCCGGGGAAAACCTACATCTGAAAACTAATTACGGCTGCTAATTATGATAGAATAATTATTAATGGGATGAAATATTCAACCCCCCCCGTGGCACCTTTTTAGCAAACCTTTCAGAGTCCCCTGTACTTGCTCACTCAACTGAGATGAATTACACAGTGTGAGCTCTCCCTTTTGTTTCACAAGGAGGGATTTACGGCTGCAAGAAGGAGGAAAAAATACCTCAAAGAAAGGAGGGTTTCATGTGATTAGCAACAGAACCACTAGAGAACCACTACAACCTGCTAAGAGCTGGCTGATGGCCTGGACTGCCTGCTGGCAACATGGGGACTTTTCACTCATTCTTCTGCATTTGTCAGCATTATTGTACTTGTTGAAAATATTTAAGGATTAAACTGTCGTCTAAAAAGAGTGCTTGTTGGGATGAGAAGCAAGACTTTCTTCACAAGTGGCTACTATTGTCCCTATAAACAAATATCTAACCTACATACAGTATCTCACAAAAGTGAGTACATCACTCACATTTTTATAAATATTTCATTACATCTTTTCATCTGACAACGCTGAAGATATTACGTTTTACTACAATGTAAAGTAGTGAGTGTACAGCTTGTATAACAGTGTAAATTTGCTGTCCCCTCAAAGTAACACGTCACACAGCCGTTAATGTCTAAACCGCTGGCAACAAAAGTGAGTACACCCCTAAGTGAAAATGTCCACATTGGGCCCAATTAGCCATTATCCCTCCTCAATGCCATGTGACTCATTAGTGTTACAAGGTCTCAGGTGCGAATGGGGAGCAGGTGTGTTAAATTTGGTGTTATCGCTCTCACACTCCCTCATACTGGTCACTGGAAGTTCAACATGGCACCTCATGGCAAAGAACTCTCTGAGGATCTGAAAAAAAAGAACAGTTGTTCTAAATAAAAATGGCCAAGGCTATAAGAAGATTGTCAAGACCCTGAAACTGAGGTGCAGCACAGCAGCTAAGACCATACAGCCTTTCAACAGGACAGGCTCCACTCACAACAGGTCGCCATGGTCGACCAAAGAAGTTGAGTGCATGTGCTCGGTGTCATATCCAGAGGTTGTCTTTGGGAAATAGATGTATGAGTGCTACCTGCATTGCTGCAGAGGTACGTCGCACACTGAATCAAATTGGTCTGCATGGCTGTCGTCCCAGAAGGAAGCTTCTTCTAATGATGATCACAAGAAAGTCCGCAAACAGTTTGCTGATGACAAGCAGACTAAGGACATGAACTACTGGAACCATGTCCTGGGGTCTGATGAGACCAAGATAGGACATACTTGGTTCAGATGGTGTCAAGCGTGTGTGGTGGGAACCAGGTGAGGAGTACAAAGACAAGTGTGTCTTGCCTACATTCAAGCATGGTGGTGGGAGTGTCATGGTCTGGGACTGCATGAGTGCTACTGCCACTGCGGAGCTACAATTCATTGAGGGAACCATGAATGCCAACATGTACTGTGATACTGAAGCAGAGCAGGATCCCCTCCCTTCGGAGACTGGGCCGCAGGGCAGTATTCCAACATGATAACGGCCCCAAACACACCTCCAAGACGACCACTGCCTTGCTAAAGAAGCTGAGGGTAAAGGTGATGAACTGGCCGAGCATGTCTCCAGACCTAAACCCTATTGAGCATCAGTGGGGCGTCCTCAAACAGAAGGAAGGTGGAGGGCCGCAAGGTCTCTAACATCCACCAGCTCCGTGATGTCGTCATGGAGGAGTGGAAGAGGACTCCAGTGGCAACCTGTGAAGCTCTGGTGAACTATATAAATAAATATTGACAATTTGGGTCCAATTTGGACATTTTCACTTTGGGGTGTACTCACTTTTGTTGCCAGCGGTTTAGACATTAACGGCTGTGTGATGTGTTATTTTGAGGGGACAGCAAATTTACACTGGTATACAAGCTGCACAGTCACTACTTTACATTGTAGCAAAGTGTCATTTCTTCAGTGTCACATGAAAAGATATAATCAAATATTTACAAATATGTGAGGCGTGTACTCACTTTTATACTGTATAGTACTGTATATAATACTGTAAGTACCAATGCATAACATTTTTACAGTTCATCAAAAAAAGCTATACATTTTGAATAAATATTTTCCATATTTCTGATCATCAAATTGCAGCCACTCTTGCTAAAAACGTATGCACTGATTTTGTCAGGCACTGTGGATCAAAGCATTTAAACACCATACTCATAATTGTTTATGGTATTTATATAAAAATGTGAAATGTAGTTTTTGCTTTGCAGACTAATAAAAGAAAAAAAAACTATGGAAAAAACTGTGCGTGTGAATGCTGTTTCACAAGCAAATGAATAACTCACTGAATTTCCATTGGGGGTCGGTAAAACTGACAGTGAAGGGAGCCCAGCCTTACTCTCAGCATTTCAGATTCAAACATGAGGAGGAGTGAGGCACAAAGGAGAGGACCATCAGATCAGTACAGGTAGCCAGGAGGAGGAGGAGGAGGAGGAGGAGGAGAGGGGAAGGAGGAAGAGGAGGGAGTTGAGGAAGGGTGAAGGGGTGGGGTTTCATCAGTGGAAGGTGATAAACTTTGCAAACCTTCCAAACTTGTCCTTGCTGCATAGGAGAGGGGGGAAGCATTGGAACGGAGAGAAGAAGAGAAGAAATCAAAAACAAAGAGCCCACCTAGACAAACTGCTGGATCACTGGTCTACACACTCGCTCACAAACACACAAACACACACAGGCATTTCTTAAAAACAGCTGCTCTCATACAGGTGATTTCTGCATATCTGAGTTCAGATAAGGAGAGCCATTCTGGCCTTTCTTTTCAACACAAAACATAAAAAATGTGATCATATTAACACTTGTTTTAAAGCACACTGTCTTCTAAGTAACACAAAGTGTAGCATCCCTTCCTACGCACATTGAAAATAACACATCCATTTTAAGAGTGTGGAAGGGCTGAAATAATATGGCTGACTTTCCTGCTGCCTGTGAAGAGTGAACACAAAGTTTTCACTGGCTGCAATGTTTGCTCCACATTTCTGTTCCATGGCATTGGCTTAGAGAACTAGCTTTGTGCTCCATTGCTGGTGATGCTCTAATAGACGTTTGATTTGTAGTTTTATGGACATGTTGCAACGTGATTCACTTATTTCTGGACACAATTACAATTGGCACAAATTGACCTCACCTATAAAAAACACATTAAGGTGTTCTTGTAAGACTATCACGGCACTTTTTTGAGGAATTAGGTAAAGTGGATGAATTCAAAGGGGTCCATGTCAGCATTGTTTTTTATGTCCTCCTCTTGCCAGGCCGTGGTTATAAATTAGAATTTGTCTTAACTAACTTGCCTGGTTAAACAAAGGTTAAATAAATTAATATGTTGTGTGTTTGTTTTTAAAAAAAATACTAATTGACCAATACTTCGTAATTAGATTTTTGAAAACTCTTAAATATTGATTTCAGTATCTCAAAAGTCCTGTCTAAGTCGGGCTAATTGTATTTTACCTAAACTGGGAGTGCATTAACCTAATCCAATCTATCAGATGTCATCGATCCACATTGAAAACAGTTTTGTTCTTAAATACTATCATTATAAAATGTTGTGTTTCCACTATGAGTTACATTCATTAAGTCATAGTGGACCACCACCTCAATTCTCAGAGTGACAACAATCTCTGGTACATATTATGCCTTCTTTATCATTATATGCCATATGGGTATCAGAGTCGATCAATCATTACTCTCTTTTTGCATTATTGCTGCTGAAGAAAAGGATATCGGCCACTTCTGAACCAAAGTTGCACCAGCCAATGTTCAGAATAGTGGTATAATAGCATATAGTCCTGGTGTTTTGAGCAGATCATGAATAGGTTGTTAACAATTTAACTTTTAATAATTCAATGACCTTCCTAATGACGCATTAACTAAACACGATGCTTGATTTACTGCACATTGCTGATTGGTCAGATTTCTTATCTGTTGAGTTTCTCCTTGGGAAGTAGAAAAAAAAAAAAAAGAGGAACAAGAAAAGTTAAGGAAAACAGACAGCGAGACAAAATGTGTGAGTGAATAACACTCCAGTCATTATATTTTACCCACATCATTTCTTCTGAATGCATTTAGAGACTTGGCAAATTTGGAATACAAATGCAATTTCTGCAACAATGCTGAATTTTTCAGTGAATAATCTGCACTGCTTTAAACCAAAGACTCAATTCAGGGTGCATTTCAAATAATACGTATTAAAACATGACAGAAATTCCCCTGTATTTACGTGTGCAGTCACACTGCTTGATTGGGTACCGATGAGGGAAGGGAATCCCTCAGCAAACATTTCTCCTACAGTACACATTTAGAAGTCTGCTTCCATCTAAACCACAGATGTGCAGTACTGCCATGAAGGGGCGAGACTCTGCAGGTTTTCACACAAACCAAACATACAACAGGTGATTTGACTGATAAGAAAAAAAGGAGGGACTAAATGCCCGGTAAAGTCTTCACTTTCAAAGAAAACCTGCATAGTCACAGCCCCAAATGGCACGAAGTCCTGCTCATTTGTTACCCAAGTCACACCAACCAGTTTTGTCTGTTCAAGTCAAATGGAATTAATAAAAATATTAAATGTGACAACAGTCTTTGAAATTTTTGTTTGTGCTGCCTTTTCCCCAGGGGAACTTGCTTTCAGACCATGAGAAATGTATGGAGGTCTGGGGCAATTTGCAGCTCAAATGCCCTTGAAATAAAAAAATGAGGGATAAAAATGCCCCCGGAAATCAGGGGTGCCCTTCATTAAATGTCAACCAGTACTTTTATTTCTCCCAGTAGGTAATTATTAATGTGTGACTGCAGCTACGGTCTCCTCTGAGCCACCATAGGGTAGTTCTATCACCAGGCTACACATTCCAGTATATTCTGGGGAACAAAAACAAAAGAGAGCAGATTTTGTTGATCAGAGAAGAGCTACAGTTGAGTATGCAGCATGAAGCCGTAGAAAACTCTGGCACCACACAGCCAGTAGAAGAAGAAAATCCCGATCCCACACAAACCTTTGCTTAATGGAAAAACAAAAGAATCGGTACTGTAAAAAACTTAACAGCCGAATTGAGATGATTGGAAACAGTATCTTCGTCAATAAGATGTGCCAGTGTCCAGCATAAGAAACATATCTGTTATATCAACTGAGAGCTAATTTACCAATATGCAATGCAAATGGAATTATCACAGCTAAGATAAAAAAATAAATTTAAGTCCTGAAATTCCCCTAAAGGTCTCTTGCCCTAAAAAAAAACAATAAACAAAATAAAAAACCTGTGTACAAGAACAGTTTATTTCGCTTAAAAGGTACTTTTGAAAACATTTAAAACTAAAGCAGAACAGGCTCAGGCATCAAAATAAAAACTGAGTTTAATCAACATCTCAATTAAAACAGTTTTTTAATTTTACAATATAATAATATAATTCACAGGTGCTCATGTTGTTGCGTCAATACAGCCAATGCTACAGCGGATCGTCCTGCTTGTATTTTGAGAACATCTGGTCTTTCTGCGAAAAACATTTCACAGGAGCTTTTGATTCTGGTCCTGATTAATTTGCAAATGTATATTTTTACTAACTGAACACTAGCTTAGGAGAGCATGGGGGTTACTTGAGTGCAAGGTTATGGAAATCAAATACCCTGTAAGCGCTGTGTGCAAGACAAAATTATGATGTTAGAAAGGGTCCACTCGCTGAAAGATAAGCACAGCAAACAAAAGCTTTAATGCCTCTCAGCCAAGATTAATTAAAAGGTGACTGTTACCGAAATTTAAAAAGGAACAGATTTTAAGGTTTTCTGCAGCTAGTCAATGGTGTGTAATGAGTGAATATGCTTAAAATGGAAAAGAACACTGCTGTGATCTTAGATGATAATATTACCGTTAGTGAGCATGAGTTACTCTCTCCCAAAGGTAGAAACCAGACAGCCAAGTCTGTTACCTGTGTTTTAATTAGGAAACTTAATAAAGCATAGACTGATGATGGATTAGAGACAGTTGTTTGAGCATTCGGCAGGAAATTTCTGTGGGATTTTGTGAGATAAAAATAGAAAACTGGTGTCCAAATTGGTGTTGAGGGAACCAGAACCCCTGATCTTTGATTTCTAGCTTTGGGATGCAGATGTTATTGGATAATGAAACGTTTTCTAAATTTCACAAGGTAAAAGGAAGTATTAAAAAAAACAACATTGGAACAGCTTTTCTGGGTGGATATGCTAAGAAGCCCTATGGTGAGGCAGATCAGGATAGATATGAAGATGATGGGACAGACAGAAAGAAAAAGGAAGGAAGGAGGGAGGGAGGAAAGGAAGGGCGTCTAACAAGAGCAATCAGCAGCAAAATCTCAGTGTTTGTGTCTGACTGCTCATACTGTCATATCTTCTACAGAGAATAAAAATACAGATGTAATGGATTACTAATTATTTGACATTTTAGTATAAGGAACATAAAGCTTAACAGTATGGGCTTTCAGACAGTTTAACTTCTACTCTGTACTAAAACTTTGGTAAGGATGTGACTGACCTCTTTCTCTCCCTCCCTCTTCTTTTTATTCATCATTATATACCCTCAGGCACAAAGTCCCACACAAACAGACCCACTACTCTTTTCCTCTCACACACACACACACACACACACACACACACCCCCCATTGGTGTAATATTGAGCAACACAGTTGAGAGTCAGTAGCATTAATACATGTGTTATGTTCTATTTTACATCACTGTGTCCATTGAACTGTAGTATATATGCAGAAAAGAAAGCAGCAAAAGCCTTGTGATTGTTTACTGGGGAGCTTAAAATATAAAATGCTTTATATTTGTTCTGAAACAATTAGTTATCAATCAATCCAGTAATTGACTGACATGTGTTGAGAGTGTTTAAAAGATATTAAAGGCCTGGTTGGTTTCTAACTTTTTAAATCTGAATGCAGACAAAACAGAGGTCATTGTGTTTGGACCCAGTCGGGTCGGTGATGTCTTTCCTGTGGACCTGGGCTGCCTGCAAAAATATGTGAAACCCGTAGCCACAAATCTGGGTGTCAAAATAGACAAGTGATTTTAAACTTGACAAACAATGATTGATAAATAATGTTGTTAATCATCGTAATGATTTTTGAGCATGTGATTTATGCTTTTATCTCAACCTGTCTGGACTACTGCAATGCACTTTACATTGGTGTTAACCAAGCTTCTCTGTTATGCGGCATTCAGACCAAACGCGAATATTCTCCTCGCGACGCTTTCCTCGCGTGAGAACATGCAAGTGTTCTCACACACAACGCGAGAAGGCGATTTCAACGCGATAAGGTGAATAAACACAACTTGCCATTACTACAACTGTACGAACCCAAAGTAAACATTTTGCTGTGATTAAAAAGCAATAAACGGATTAAACTGATGCCAAAATAACTACAACATAATGCAGATTTCTTAAACATATGAATTCATGCTTTGTCAGGTCTGTCAGCAAGACAGCAGGACAAAAACTTCTAAAATGTTTGTTTTCTGAATGGACTTTGAATCGATCAGGGCTATTCTATGCTAACTTGGTCACAATAAAGTACAACAATAGCTGGAATAAAGTTACAGACACATGTTTTCTGAACTCACCAGGTAGTTCAACCTCCTCGCTTTCTTTTCTCCAAGTAATGTCCAGTTTTGTCCGGTTTTTATATAAATATAAAGTCGTAGTCCGACAAAGCTAACGACGCTAACAACGACATTGGAACCGGATGTGCACGGAAGCTAGCTGCTGAGAAGCTTCATGGAAGGAAATCGCAGCTCTACGCGTCTTTGCATTGACTTTGTATGTAAACTCGCCGCCCCAAACGCTCGCTTCGCTTTTGGTCTGAAAGCACCATTACGCCTTCAGTCAGCCCAAAACGCGGCTGCTCATTTTTTAACTGGAACTTGCAAGCATGAGCACATTACACCTGTTCTGGACTCACTCCACTGGCTCAAGGTCCAGTTTCGAATACATTTTAAGAGCTTATAGTTTGTTTTTAAAATCAATAAATGGGTCGGCACCTCGTTATATCTCTGACCTCTTAGAAGTTTACACCCCCTCGAGTTTGCTAAGGTCCACTGATCCCCCTAAAACCAGGCCAGAAAACCAGGTGCTTTTTCATCAGTAGCCCCTAACACAGGTCAAAATGACCCCCAACCTCGAAACTCTGTAAACCCGTCTGAAAACTCACTTTTATTCCTTGGCACCGTGAGAGCTGTGTGGTCTTCTGTTATTGCCTTTGAATTGTTTTGTGAACCATTTGTTTGTGTTTTATCTATGCTTTTATGTGTGTTTTATGTTTTATTCCTTGTGCAGCACTTTGTAAACCTGTTTTTTTAAAATGTGCTAAATAAATAAAAAGGGATTGGAAGTCCATCATAGATTCCACTTACAGTGAGCAAAACACCCGAAGCCATGGCACACAAACACTTCTAGATTTTATTATTATAAATTTTATATAATACATATATTTTGGGGTGTTTTTTTTTTTTGTCTGCTGTTCAGATAAAGATAGCAGTGTTTAGTTATCATGACATGAAAGAATGATGATGAGGTTTTCCTAATATTCATGACCAGTAGCTACCGTTAGCTATGGTATTAAAGATTAATCAATCAAACTTACTTTTCTTACAGTATTTTAGAGAGCTAAATGGAGCTAGCTGCCAGCTGTAGTGAAAGTTAGCAGACTGCAGCTATACAGCTGTGGTTTGGTGTGCTGGTGAAAAACTCACTTTTATTCCCTGGCTTTTAATCCAGCATAAGAGCTGTGTGGTCATAAACCTTTTGTTTGTGTGTCTTTTGTTTATATGCGTTTTATTCCTTGTGCAACACTTTGTAAACCTGCTTTTTTTTTTTTTTATGTGCTGTAACGTTATAAATAAAAATGGGTTGGATCCCACAGTGAGCAAAACCCCTAAAGCCAAGACACACAAACACTTGTGAATTTTAACATTATATTTTTATATAATACATCGATTTTGGGGGGTATTTCTGCCTGCTGTTCGGATCAAGAGGGCAGTGTTTAGTTATCATAACGTTATTGGATGATGATGATTGTTTTGTTCATATTTTTAACTAACGTTAGCCATGGTTTTGATGATTAATCGATTAAACGTACGATAAGCAGCCGTTGGTTGTTGCTTTCGCTTGTTTTTCTCACAGTATTTTAACGAGCTAAATGTAGCTAGCCGCTAGCTGTAGTGAAACTTACACACAGCTGGCTGAAGTGATAGCCGGTGGCAGCAGACTGCAGCTCCAGCTGTGGTTTGGTGTTTTGGTGTGCTTCGTGTTTTGGTGGAGCAGAGACGACGCCCGACTTCTAGCTTTAGCGGTGGTTAGCTTAGCCAGCAACCGCCGCCATTAGCTAGCTATTGACGCTACTGCGGGCCTGACGGGTTGGCCGATTTCAGATCAGGGGGATTGACAGTTTCTGTTTAAGGTTGTGATTTCTACTTGATATATAATCACCATACTGCTCACATTAAGCGTCTACATATGCCTTTAACCCAACCGAAGATCCGTTTACATCGTTAAAAACCAACGGGCACAAGTACCGCAAGCTAACGCTATAGCTTGAGGCTAGCACCGCCTGCGTCCCAGGGATGCTAAATGGGGACACATTTAGGATTAAGTGCCTAAAAGACGCGTGTTTACCTGTTTAAAATATATTATTAAGAGTGTCTACTAAGCGTAACACCAAGGGTGAATTAATCTAGCTGAGGGTAACAGTCAGTGCGAGCTAATCAAGCATTCATACTGTGCCTTCACGTTAATATTGACACTCATTGGGCTTCAGATTGTGTCCATATTCTGCACATGTTAACGGCCCTGTGTGGTTTAATGAGGATATAATTGCGTGTGTGCGCGAACCTTTTTGATATTGTAAACACGGGTCAACATCCCGATGCCTCTGTCGTTGAGGATGGTGAGCTTTTCTGCCAGTTTCTGCTGGCTGGGCTGGATCACTCCCCGAGACATCTTCCTTTCGCCGTTAAATCTCCCGAATCAATCCAGAAAAATAGCAGCAAATCTCCGCAGAATCTGGTCCGTAAAAAGGAAGGAGGGGAAAAAGAAAGAGAAGCTGAGATTTATGGCGTTATTAGATGTCGCCCATGTTCAGATATTCGTGGACAGCAGCTTCCTGTACTCCACCCCACCGTCTCCCTGCCTCTATATTTTTTTTTTTTTTTTTTTTTTCGGTCACCGGGATGAAGACTTGTCCTGGTTTTCACAACGAGGCTGGCTCGTGCTGCGTTCAGGTGACCCTCGATAATAATAAAGCCCAGAGCACCCTAATTGATCATTGAGCGAAGTACATTTTCCAGTAGAAAACTCAAGGGATGTGCAAATATATAGTAATTTTAGTAATGTCAAAGGTATAATGGTCAGCTGAATCAGTGAACTCTTTAAAATCGCTTCTTAAAACATACTTCTTTCAAATAGCACTCTCTAATTTTACCTGATTTTATTTGATGAATAATTTTGGAAATGACTTTTTTCTGTCTCAAATTTGTTTTAGTTTTAACTGCCTTTATGTTTTAACTATTTTATATCTTGTATTTGATTCTTGTCAAGTACTTTGTAATGTTGGTTTCAAAAGTGCTCTATAAATAAAGATTAATATTATGATGTTGGTGATAAGACTTACTGTGAGGCCACTACTTACCATAAAACTTAAATTAATTTCTTCACTCGCTGAACTCACTCTGTCTATATTTGGGACAGGCGTCTATGGGACAGGCTTTTAATTCCTTTTGCACAAAACTCTTGTTTACCATGTAAATAAAATCTGAATTGTTTCTGTAAAGTTAACTATTGAATTGTGGAGTGTCTTACCGATCTTAAAATGTGTACCATATCCAAATTGACAAAGGTTTGAACATTTATATTCTTATGCGTGATCTAAGCAGCTCAGAAGTAGCTCAAGCGAGCAACCCAGTTAAGAGGTTTTATACATCCAAAGAACTTCAAAACAAACAAAAACAAAACAGACCAGGCGTCTATTTGAGACCTGCGTTTATTTGTAGCTACACCAGGCCAGTAAAAAGGACAGGTGTCTAATTGTGACTCCACTTTTAATTAAAGTTTTACAGTATACACAAACTACACAAAACTTTGCTGATTATACTTACGTAACCTACTTTTACTTAAGTAAGATTTTGAATGCAGGACTTATACTTGTAGTGGAGTATTTTCTCTGTGTTATATTAAATTTATTTTAAGGATATGAATATTTCTTCTACCACAGCCTGGCATTTCAAATGAGCATGGATATGCTCAAAAGTAGGCTTCACTTTAACTGTATGAAAGTCTACTTTTATAAATGATTTTTAATCACATTGTCTAGATAGATAGATAGATGAATGTTATATTATCAGCCAGACCCGAGCTGAGCTCAAGTAAACCCGTATCATGAACTTTTACCGCACAGACGTGAACGCATCACGTTTTTGACGCAGCTTCCGCCTCAGCTGTCGCGTCTGCGTTCAAGCTTTTATTACTGCTACAGTAGCTGTGTTTCACACATTTATATCCTGTATTAAATACTAATACGGTAATAATCGGTAATAATAAAGCATCGATGATCTAACTCATTGCGGCATTTGGTCGAATCCATTACATTTAAACCAGGTGGGTGCACGAAGCAGGACATCTAAAGTAACAAAGCTTCGTGTTTTTTTTGTAGAATCACACAATGATCCTCAGGTTTTATATAAAGTTACCTTGACGCCAAACTTTCAATTCGAGAGTCCACATTTTCTACTTAAGTGAGCTGTTGCACCAAAAAGTAAACTTTACAGTCGCCTTTCAGGCTGACTTAACACTGTGTAACATTGAAACAGAACATAAAAAAATTAAACTGGTGTGTGGGAAGGATACATTTTGGTGGTTGTTTATGGGAACTGTGGCATACAGTAGAGTTTATTTACCTCTTCATCACTGTGTATAAACGGAAGCTTTCACTAATAGTCTTTGGTTTGTTTCAGTCCTTTTAGACCCCTGGTGTGATGCATTCACTGGCCCAGGAGATCCAGGGCTTCTCCAAAAACCGTCTGAAGAAACAGTGCACACATGTCACCACCGTGACAGGCAGGAAGCTGCTGGAGAGGAGGAGTGATGGAGGAGAGGGAGAGGAGCAGGTTGAAGAGCTGGAGGAGGGAAGTGGATGTGGATTTGTAGAAGATACAAGTCTGGACCTTCAAGTTGGTGCCGTTAGACCCTTCCTACTGCTGGGTAATATATACCATTAATATAACTACTAATACTAATACTACAAGTCTTACATTGTTTTTAATCTTTTTTTGTTTTTTTTATTTACCAAGGGTAGACTCCAGGTTCTCTTACCATGAAGAGTACATCTCTCTGTACACTTTAGCCGTATACTTTTATCATTACTGTTATTATCTGCTAGTGCTACCAACTGTACTTACTTGTTGCAAGTATTTCTACAACTTCTACTGCAGCTACGCTTACTACTCAACTACTATTACTGCTATTACTACTGTCATCAACATCTTCTTCTATTGCTATTACTTCTAGCACATTTTGAACAATACTGCAACAACTGCTACATCTGCTGCTACTTCTACAATTATTTTTTCAAATAAATCTCCTACCACTGCTACTATTATTACTACTACTACAAAACATATTAATAGTTCTTCTATTGCTACTACTACGCAACCACTACAACACCTGCACAGTACCACATGGTACTAACTGTTCAGCTACCACTACCACTACTAATTTTACTACTACCAGGGGTATAAAGAGTACTTAAATGATGTACTTAAATATTATTTAAATGGAAGTCCAAAAGTATTGAAGCTTTTCTTAGTAACACTTTAAAGGGCCCATGCAGCATCTTTAATTCTCTTTTTGCTTTTCCAAGAGTCACTGAGAGCAGAACATCGTAAAACATCTATAGAGGTAGAAACAGCAGGACACATAACTTCATCAAAAATCTGCTGACAGTGAACAGTAAAGACAAAGGTCTGATTTTAGAATCTTGATTTAAATACTACAAAGTATAAAAAAACAGTAACGGCAGGAAAAAAGTATCTGTGATAAAATAATGTAAACTCAGTGTTCACTCATCAGCTTTTTCTGAGCTTTTGATTATATTTCACAGCCTTCCTCAGCAGAACAGTCTCATGATAATAGATTATTGTATACATTTATATACTTTTAAATAGTTGCTTTCCACTCCTGGCTACTACTACTACTTTTACTTCTTCTACTACTACTACTACTGCTACTATCACTTCTACTTCTTGCACTTTTCTATTATTAAATATTATATATTAAACATTAAACATTTATTTTGTTGAGGAAAAGGGACGGAAAAAAGATTTTACCTGATTGTTTTGAGAGTTCTACCTCAGATCTGTGTAGTGATCCGCAGTTTGTAAGTGTTTGTCATGTTCTAACCATAAAGAATAGTTTCAAAACCTTATTAACCGTCTGGTTTCAGATTGTTCAAATGATAAAAGAAATTTTTGGCCAGATTGCCCAGCCCTAACTACTACTACTACTACTACTGCTGCTGCTGCTGCTGCTAGTACTGCCACTACTACCAGCTCTGTAATAATAATATATCTCTGTTGTCATGAACCAATAGTGTTTCAATTTAACTCACTTTCACTCTCAAAGTCCATTTGTTATGACATGTAGCACAGTGGGAAAATGTCGCTGGAGTCTGTGAGGTTTTAATTGTCCAGCAGTATTAGTTTCACAGTGTCTCAGTCACGTCAATATTCCCACGCACAAAGGCACCAGGTTTGTCTCTGACAATAAATAAATTAAATCCAAACAGCAAATAAATCAATGTCATTCATTTTGAATCTATCTCGGGGAGCATGGTGATGTACCCTTCAGCCGTAGGACGCAGGTAGACGCCCTCACATGTCAGCATGTATCCGTCCTGCTGAAGTGTCCTTGAGCCTGACATTGAATCCCCTCGCAGCTCTGGGGTGCTGTTCACTTCTGTAGCTTACGCTGTGCTTTGACCTCACTGCAGGAGGCAAATACAAGAGCAGGGATCAATAAAATATTACACTTGTTAGGCTCAATAGAGGTGACTCCTTTCTATAGAGTGCTAATTCCCTTCCCTGTTGTAACACCTTACAGGATCAGTTCTTTAAAATGTTTGCATTAAACCACCTCATTAAACCTTTTATTTCTTTGTTGTTGAAATGCCTCTTTATATCTGTCCTGTGAGACTTGAGATGAGTTTCTCTTTGTGTACTTTGTGCACCCTCAGCACTCTTTAGCACTATGCTGCGATGTCAGTATCTCTAATATTATAATATTCTGCCATCATTGGTAAATCCCAATGATGCTTATTGTTTTTTTCATGCATATTCACATGACCACTCATAGGATAACAGTACAGACACCCCAAATGCAATTACTGACTACGCTGATATCATCTACATGAACACTAGTGACTCTGTTCTTAAGCCACTTAATGTTGTCTTTAATCTCTGTGTAGATTTGTTCTGAGGTGTCCTTTTAAAACTCATCAATGTGTAATGTATGCATCACTAAATTGGCTTCAGCTTAGTTCAAGAAGAGACTTCCATTGGTTCCTATTTATTTTGAAATGTGCCTACTTCGATTGTCCTCCATATGTGAAAGAACTCTTGGTTCCTTGTAGTTCTATGTATCCACTTTGAGATCAGCAATATCTCGTCTTTACTGTACCAGGAATCTTTTCAGCTGCTGGATGTAAGGCTTTTCATTATAAAGCTACTTGCGATTGGAACAATCTCCCTCTTTCCTTGAGATCCATCTCGTCTTTTCGCAGATTTAGGTTATCTATATTTCAATATCTTAATATCTATGTGTGTGCATGTTACTGATGCTGGACTAAACAGTATTGCTTGTAATTGTATTTTTGCTTCATGTAATTGTCTAATTGATTTACCTCCTGTGGATTCGACCTCTTTCTTTCTTATGTGATACCTTTTCTCATTGAATCTCTTATGTATTATGGGTTCCAATTGTGTAATGAGGTAAATGAGATGTACTTATTGAGCTAGCTATGACATGTCTGAGCTATGATGGGTCTGGAGTGACGGTTGTTTTATGTATATGTGTATTTGGACCCTCTTGAAAACGAGATGCTGCATCTCTGCATCTGTCCATCAGTAAATTGAATTGAAATTGAAATTAATATAAACCAGTTTGACAGATCTTCATGTTTACAGCAGAAATTCATAAATTACTTACAAAGAATATTGTCACTGTCCAATGAGAACCACGTGTCACCAAAATGTCAATGTCAGTTTTGAACAACCTTGTTTTAAAGGAATAGCTCAACATTTTAGGGGAATATGCTTATTTGTGTTCTTGCTAAGTGCTAGACGAGAATATTGTGGACGTGGAAAAAATTACAACGTTCAACACACCGGTTATGTGCTGGACTATTTCTTGGCCAGAGCCAGGCTAGCGGTTTACCCCTGTTTCCAGTCTTTGTGCTAAGCTAAGCTAACCTGTTGCTGGCTGTAGCTTCACATTTACCCTATAAACATGGCAGTGGTATCAAAATATTTTCATCCATCTCTTGCCAAATAAGCATATTTAAAAAACTATTGAACTATTCTTTTAAGCTTTGTGATAATTTTTACTGTTACTACATTTACATTTATTCATTTAGCTGACAATATACAAAGCGACTTACAATTGCTATACATGTCAGAGGTCGCACGCCTCTGGAGCAACAAGGGCTTAAGTGTCTTGCTCAGGGACACAATAATGAATGGGTCACAGTGGAAATCAATCCCGGGTCTTTCACACCAAAGGCATGTTTCTTTTCCACTGTTCCATCACCACCCACCTAATCAACCTAAGAATTCATTAGCGTACACAGTTTATTGCCTAAGATATAGGAGAATTGTCTGAACCCACATCTGAAAACCTACAAATCACCAAATATTGAGATACACTGGACAGGGCATATATGTCTCATACAAGAGAAATCATTGTAAAGGCAAAGGACGACTTTCAGGATTTTGTTGAGCAAAGTTTAGTTTTATTTCTAAATATAGAATTTAAAGGATTTTTTACAAAATATTTGTTGAGCAGATTGAATTTGGTCCCATGTCAGACTTTAAAAATGCTCTAAAAATCCTGGCATTCATGCATCTTTTCACAGATGTGTCAGTTTAAATCTTTTCCGTCTACACTGATGAGGCATATGGGCTGGAGCTGGCTTATTTCCAAAGACACGCTATCCTTTGGATTTAGATTTATTTCTCAACACCATGGATTTGGCATTATGGGAAAGTGGCTTTGGCTACTGCAAAGCGTGCAGATATTGCTACTTTGAAGGCAGTGAGCTGCTGCTGTAAGTTTCCACTCAGGAAATCTGGAGGAAGCTCTGCCATCATATTCTGTTTCCTGCCCATATGTCTCGTTCACATAATTATCCAGCTACTTAAGACTACCACTGCATTTTACAAATTGAGAGAAATTGTTGCTAATTCTCCTGCAATGCCTTTCAGGCTAGCTTGTTGTTTGGTCTTTCTCATTTTATTTCTTCCATTAGTCTTTGACCTGCGTCCTCTGCAGCGTTAGTCATTCAGACTCTTACTGGTATAAAGGCTGTTGTCATAAAAATGCCATCGCGCACTCTTTCCATGAAAATCATAAACTTACTTCTCTGCAACTGTAGATAATATTACATGTGTATTTCAGCAGATTTTAAGCCTAGTCCAGTGCTGCTACTAAATCTTCTGATGCCTGTTTTTTATTACTGTTAGTTTCTGACTGATATCTTCCCCTTTGGTGTTGCAGCTGTTCAGAAAGGGTTTTCTACCTGAATGTTTCCCTCTAAGTGATATAGGTTCTGATATCCTGCAGCATTTGCTTTCTGCTTTTTAACTCTTTATTTGTGTGA